>NW_026875326.1:0-101935 GCF_032173495.1 Musca vetustissima
CCCATAACAAAATATTTTTCTATCAGACAAACAGTCTTGGTACCGATGACCATCTTTGTTACAGTTCCAGCATACTAGACCAAATGCTGAAACCTCATCATTCTCAAGGGCTGTTTGAACTTCATCATCCTGATCGGAAATTTCATTAACTTCCGACACTCTCTTTTGGAACAATGGTGGCCTGGAAGCGATCGTGCCATGTTTACGACGAATGTCTTGTAAAAAGAATTCACGCCGCCTACAAATGTCCCTCAAATCTTGGAGTGACGAGATCTTTATGTTTAAGATTTCGTGTTGAATCTCTTGGCAGTAAGTTTCTCCTTAAGATTTCGACCAGTGTGTCATCAGAGAGAGGAAATTTGAGACGATCCGTCAATTCCACAACGGATTCGTAAAAACTATCAAAGTTTTCCCCACTCTTCTGCTTCCTATCTCTGATTAATTCACGAATGTCAACATCCGTTCGCGAGTCGCTATATTGTTTCCTCAAAGCATTACATAAATCCCGCCAAGTCAAAGTTGACACAGATCGATGGTATCGCCAGAACCAATCGGCAGCTTTACCATCGAAGAGTGAATTGGCATTTTTACACAACAGGTCATAATTACCCTGCAAAGTTTGTAGTGTAAGAGCTTCTACCCGGTATATAAAGTTCTCTACCGACAAACCAGAAGAACTGCCTGTAAACTTTAATTTCCAGTTCGTGATGATGTGTAGGACCTTATCCGGCCTAGAGGCGAGGTCGGAAGTTGATGACATATTAGAAGCTGTTGCGGATGTACAAGGACCTATCCCATTATTATTTTGTAAACCTTGGCCACCAGCTGGATCCACTGAAATGCCTAAAAACTCTCTAAAAGCTCGTTGCTCCACTGCAGGAAGAGTTTGCATCTGAGTAGGAGGCGAATATTGCGTGTGAACATGCGTTGTCACAGGAGAAACAGAAGGAGCCTGTACGCTTAATCTAGACAACCCAGCCTCTATATTGGTTTGAACCAATCGGGCTATCTGACTGTTCAACTCGGAAAATAACTGAGTTTGCTGAGCAGAAACGATACTAGAAATCATTTCCGTTAAATTTGCTGTTGTAACATTGACAGAATCACCAGAACCACCTGTTGTACCTCTAGAGAGATCTGCCAACACTTCACTAGACCTAGGGGTTTGGTGAGGGTTGGTTGTTCGGGCTTGTGACCTAGTCGTAATTCCAGACGGGGTCGGAGGTGGGTCGCTCAAAATTCGGGCGTTACAGGTGGGGCAGTAGGGTCTCATTTTAATACACTTATCTAAACATGACTTGTGAAATATATGTCCACAATTGGTGCGTTGACCATGTGAATTGACGCTTATGGTTTTACCACAAACCCCACAAGGCGATCTAGAGTCTCCAACGGCATCTACCCCTAAATCACCACCTGTAGGTTCAACAGACATCTTGAAATATAAAATCCTACAAATTCAATAAAAAAACTAAATATTTTTCATTTAATCTACTAAAATACTGTTTGTTTTCTCGTATAGAAAATCGGATAACCAAAAATTCTCGTGTAAACCTGTTTGATTCATAAGTGTTTATCAGTAATAAGAGCTTGCTTCAAAAGAAACGATCATTTAAAAAGTAAGGACATAGATAAAAGTAAAAGAAAATATAGTCAGTAGTACTGTATGGTATAAACGATATTCGTTTATATCTCCACAACAGTAAAGAAGGATGAACATTTGAATTATTATCATTGAATAGTGGTCAGATCCAGCTTTCACTTATCCAGAGTCTGAAATCCATCGTATACTGACAAAAACTTAAAATATTCACAATGAAAGTCAAGAGGATGGCGAAATATTCATTATTATCGGTAGTTTAGGAATATATTTAGGACCTTAAGCCATATCCGAAATAATAAGAAAACATTTCTGAATTAAGAAGAGAAGGATATGAAAGGAAAAATTTACAGAAAAGAATTTGAGGCCGAGCAAATAGTTAAGATAGTTCAAGAACAATCTCAGATGGTAACTTATTGTTGAGTATCACTGCTCGGGCCCCACGTTGGGCGCCATTTATATTTATAATGTAGCATACAAGCTTTTCAGGTTGTGGCAGATGTTGGGTTCTTCAACTATACCAAGGCAGTCGCACGCATCTACACGGCCTTATAGCTCGTCGGAGGGTTAGGGTCAGTAAACTGCGAAGCTGAATTTTGCCACCGTGCTACCATAAATACATTTAATTAATGCGTGCACAAAATTTTCACTTATTAGATTAGAGTTATAATAATATTTGATAGATTACGTATGATAGAAAAGATAGAAACAAAGGATACAGGTACCACTTTATAAAGAAGAGGGAAGGATAGATAAAGTTGAAACCTTTTAAATGATGATATATACAGCGACAGATGATATTGTGCTGGAATGCCCTCCCAGCCATGGTTGCAGTTAGAAAAAATCCATAGAAAAATTAACAAACTGTAACCCCGAAATCATTTTGAGCAAGCTCTTACCCTGTCTATGAATCAAACAGTAATTTTACGTCTACTCAGAATTCATTATGACGTTTATTCTCATATAAATTGATTCTTAATAACTGACATTAAATCTAGTAGTATAAATCTTTAAACGAAAAGCTCTAGGCCAATAATAAATATAACATGCGAAATTATTAAATAGGTAACCATAATGTATATTAGAGAAGAAAATGTGATAAATAAATTCGGTATATATATATAAATGAGCAAATGTAAATAATTAAGGATTTTTTTTTTTTATAACATAAAAATTTTCAATGACATTAAGAAATGGGCAAAATTTCGAGTGAATAGTTCTGAAGGATGATGGGTTTTTGTTTCATTTCAATTTGACGATAACCAATAGGTCTATAACTGCTATTTTTTTACTGGATTCAAAATGTATTGTATACATTATTGCACTTAATACATCATTTCGAAATCCATGATAGTTACAGTGATCAATCGTTATTCTTTTGGCAATGATAATTATAACTTCTCAAAATACAGCTAAAGATAATCAATAATCAAAACAAAAGTTAAAAGACTTACATCAATGTATTCCTCGGTCCCTCGCAGAAAGTACTTTCGTTGAGTATCGCTCTTTTACAGTGCTGGCCGATGAGATGCTGTTAACATATGAAACTGTTATACTAAAGAGAAAATCCAAGTGATTTTGAGATGTGCTGCTAAAAAAAACGATAACACTGCAATGCCTCTGAGATGATTGGATCTTAACTCTCTTGGTTTTAATATGCGAGTATTCATCATCCACCGTTGTCTATTACATTACATATGTACAACAAAACTAAGTTTGCCAATGATCATTAAGGTACATAATGGCGTAAAAAAAATGAAATGGCACCTGTAATGTAAATGGCAACCGTTTGAGAAAACAACAAAAACTGTACCATAAATAACTTATGGTACAAACAGTATCACTTCACTCGAATTTTCGCTTATGAATATGATTATTAGCTTATATAAACACGATTATTGGTGTAAATTTAATTTATGTGTATATTTCCCCTTTTTTTGGGGTTTTGATTAAATTTTTAAGCAAGCAACTTTTTTTTCGAAATTTAAAAATTTAGATATGATGTTAAACAAATTTTATTTTTACCAAACTCGATTTTTTTAACACAAATCTTGCAGCTTTCGAAGAGTTATTAATCGCGGTCTCAAACTATTTCGATTTTTTTAGAGTTGAACAGTTTATTTTTCTTTCAGGTAACATTCGCTGAACGGACAAATGATGTATACTGAGTGATGGTTGTGCAGACTAACAAAGAGGTTCACAGATCTGCATTATGTCAATGTGATGTAAAATCATGCTTTGAAGGTTATGAGAGCAAAAGCTTTATTCTTATCCATCTCTTCTTCTCATCTTCATTTAATGGGATTAATGATGCAGATCAGAAATCAAAAGCAAACCTATGGAATGAAATTAATTTAATGAGAGAGTGGATTTATGACACCCTACAACTACTTGGGGATAGGATAAAATTTACCTTTAATTTGATTGCAAAAAATATTATCGTTGTTAGGGATAATATATCGACGAAACCAATTAAAATTCAAATCTAGAGGTATTTAAGAATTTTTTGTTAACAACAAAAAGATCCTAAAGCACTGGCTTACTTACAAACAAAAATTTAAGGAAATTGAATTATTTACAAAACTTTAAATTCTGGTAACTTTTAATTTTATAGAAAATATTAAAAGTATATTTAATTGAATATTTTAAAACCGTGATTACTAGAATGGTATATTCGGCAAAATGGACGAGAGCTGCATTTCTTCGCACCTTCATACTTCGGTTACATATTTAATTTACATCTTATTCCAATGATTGAGTCAAAACTTTACAAGTATGAGGCACAGAAAACTGATAGATAAAAATATCCACATCGCCGCAACTCCACAGCTAGGTGTCGCATAAAAGTCGTTACGAATCGATCACTTTTGAATTCGTATTTCAAGTTGGAAAAAAACCCGCTGATAAACATTGCAAGTGCCACTACAGTGTGGTGAAGGGTATAAACATAAACATATCATTCTGAAATCAATAAAAATTTGCATGTCAAACGGGCTGACGTGGATTCTTTGGTGTACCATTTGTATGAAATCGAGTAAAATTATGTATGAGAGCTATATATAAACACATGGACCTAATTGAGCAACGGTTGCATACACCATTTGTTTATTGTTATCACTCTAAATTCAATTTACTACCCTCTGCCAAATTTCGTGTAAATCGAACAAACATAGGCCCTTCGGTGCAACATTTACATAAAATCGAACGAAAAATATATATATATATATAAGACCTATATCAAAATCTGATTTCAAACCCACCTTATAACACATCATTTTTTCCTCAATTGCATTTGCTATGCAAAATGTTGCTCAATCGGACAAATATTGGGAGTTCGGTGCATCATTCACATAAAATTGGACGAAACTATATATGGGACGGACGATCGGACGAAACTATATATATCTAAATCTGAACTGATTTTAAGAGAACTTTGCAGAAATCAGTCTGGATCTAATTCAGTACTATGTGCAAAACTTTGTCTCAATCGGAAAAATATTGAGAGTTTGGTGCATAATTCACAAAAACTCGGACGAAACTATATGTGGGAGCTATATCTAAATCTGAACCGATTTTAACAAAACTTCGCAGACATCAGTCTTGACCTAATTCAATACTCTGTGCAAAATTTGGTCCCAATCGGACAAATATTGGGAGCTTGGTGTATCATTCACAAAAAATCGGATGAAACTATATATGGAAGCTATATCTAAATCTGAACCGATTCCAACAAAACTTCGCAACATAAGTATGGACATGATCCAGTGCGCTGCGTAAAATTGTGTACCAATCGGACAAATGTTGGGAGTTTGGTGCATCATTTACCTAAAATCGGACGAAACTATATATGGGAGCTATATCTAATTCTAAACCGATTTTCTCCAATTTCAGTAGGGTTCGTCCTTGGGCCAAATAAGTGAACTGTGCCAAATTTTATCCAAATCGGATTATAAATGCGACCTGTATTTTGTTCACAAAAATACATGGACAGACGGACGGACGGACGGTCATACGTAAATCGACTCAGAAAGTGATTCTATGCATATTCTCAAAAGGAACCATGTGTCTATCTCGATTGCTTTTGCCTTGTTATTTTCATGGACCCATGCGCATTATTTATCTAAAGTCCAGAATATAGTATATTGTTTCATAGGCCATGTTAACGTAGCTCCAATATTATGGCACCAACCAATTTTTTTACTTTTTGTTTCCCATGGTGGACTTTATCCGATACAAAATTTGCATTTCCTATATACCCTCAACCTTACGGTTTCTCACGAATAATCGGTGTTAGAACCCAACTCTCAATAATGTGGACCAAATCGGTTTCAGAAACTTTGTACTCGGCTCAGAAAAAGGCGTTTGCACGTCCAAATTTTGCACATCGTAATATTTTTTCTAAACTTAGGTTATATAGATGGATGCTATACATCCACTTCCTATGATGCTACTCCCACATAATGTCTGAAGTTTTAAAGAAAAACTATTCTTAGGATGGCGATCGTCGAATTCGCATACTAAAAAGCAATCGCTGTTCACATTTAATAACAAATGTGGAGTGTATGTGTGAAGAAGAAGTCTAACGATCCGAGGAGAAACTAGTATTAGTTGACCATCATTGAATGATGGCGGGTGTGTCCTTCGGTTAACAAAAAACTGAAAATAAATCAAAAAGCCTACGATATCAGGAAAACCTTGAGGTATTTTCTTGTTATCCAGTCCAAATATTTTCGAATGTGCAGCTGACATGATTCTAGTCAAGGCGAGTATAACCACAGACATCATTCCGGAATCAGTTGTTAGTTTTTCCAAATAAATTCCAAGTTGATCGTCTTACGAGGATCAATCATTACCAGATTTTCCGAAAAATACAGGTCATTTGAAGTGCTTCTTCCTGTTGTTTTCGGGCTCGTTCTAATAGATTTACGATTCGACACTTTATAAACGCCATTAGATGCAACATGAAGCCATATTTAAAAAAAAAAATATTTGGACAATCAAGAGATTGGCAAATTGCTGTGGAAACCACTTCACATATGCTGTCTACGTTCCCGGAAAAAAAATTTTGTCATATTTCACCTATATGTTTTGTTTTTTAATTTGACCTGCAAAATTTAAAAATAAATAATTATCAAAACAAGAAAATAGGCCATTCACTGACGGAATAATTGAGGAATGGGACAGGCTGATCATATGGACATACCCGTATGTTTCAAAAAATCCTCAGCAATATTCACATACCGTGGTGTATAGTTAGGTATGGCGAAATAGCCCTTCTAGGTTATAAACGAAGAATTGTATTCCTATAAATTATTTGATTACTCTCAGACCGTGGTCCTAATTGTCCAGCATTTTATAACATAAAATTTCTCTTTCAAAGCACTGTGCCACAATGAAAGAGACCATCATCTATGAACCTAAATATTTCAACTACATTCATGGCATTGTTCCGAATATAGAGTTAAAGACAAAATAGAACAGCAGCAGCGCCGGCAAATGATTAATTACTCTGAACTTTGATCGCTTGAACGAATATTACAACGACGATGGTCGAACTCATGTTGACCAGTTGGCTTAACATAACTATATGGGGGTCCTGTGTTGATTGTAATTTCCTATTTTTTTGTTGGTTTAAATAAAATGGGGGTACACTTAGAAGGCCTTCTCAAATATCCACCAACGTAAGAGCTGTTTGATTTCCAAAACGAATTAGAAACTAACAATTTGTATTAGAAATATGCAACCACTTAACAGGGAAAGAAATATAAGAAGGCGATAAACAAATAGAGGTGTGCCGTGAGGCATTGGAGAGCTACTAAGTAATTTAAACGTTCATATTGTCCCCCATAAGTATCAATTTAATCACCTTTCGTTTAGCGCCGGCAAATTTCTAAAAGAGGATAAATGTCCACATTGCTGTGCTGTGCCGTGGAAGTAAAAAGGGGAATGGGGAATAGTTTTAGTAGAATTTCAACTGTTGCCTTCTATTCGCTAACTATCTGTCCATTCGCTCAATTTTAATCCTTCTGGTATTATCCTCTAATGAGTAGGGTTGTTGATGTTGTGCTTAAAGCATTGGCGAATTGGCTGACCATAGGGAAGAAGAGTAATGTCACGGAGACTACAAAGTTGTTCGAAATAAAATGAAGGGAACACCATGGTCAGTGGTGTGACCCGGATTAAGTGAACATTAAAATTTTAAATGAATTAATAAAATAGGCGAGATTAATAACGATACAGTGTGTATGGAAGAATATCAGGATGCCCGTCTGTTGATGTTAAATTAAACAACGTACAGGTCGCATTTATTATCCGAATAAGATAAAATTTGGTGCAGCTCATTTATTTGGCCCAAGGACGAACCCTATTGAAATTGAGAAAAATCGGTCCAGATTTAGATATAGCTCCCATATATATTTCCGTCCGATTTAATGTAAATGGTGCACTAAAGTCCCTATATACTTTCTGATTTGCACGAAATTTGGCACAGCGTATTGAATTAAATCTGTAATGATGTGTGTTAAGTTTCCTGAAAATCGGTTAAGATTTAGATATAGCTCCTATGTATATTTTTCTCCGATTTAAGGAAAATGGTGTACCAAAGTCCTTACATATATTTAGTTTTGCACGAAATTTGGCATAGCGTTATGAATTAAGTATATAATGATGTGTGTTAAGTTTCCTAAAATCGGTTAAGATTTAGATATAGCTCCTATATATATTTTCGTCCGATTTAAAGTACATTGTGCACCAAATTTCCTATATATAAATCCGATTTCCACACAGCGTACTAAATTAAGTCTAGAATGATGTGTGTTAACTTTCCTGAAAATCGATTCAGATTTAGGTATAGTTCCCATATATGTTTTCGTCCGATTTTATGTAAATGGTGTACCAAAGTCCCTATATGTCTGTCGATTTGTACGAAATTTTGCATACCGTACTGTATTAAATCCACAATTATGTGTGTTGATTTTCCTGAAAATCGGTTCAGATTTAGATATAGCTCCCATATATACTGTCGTCCGATTTAATGTAAATGATGCACGAATGTCCCCACATACCTCTCGATTTGTACGGAATTTATCATATAGTCGGCCCAGCCTGACTTTACTACTTTCTTTACTGGTTTTATTATATCAGTGATCGAATCGGATAGGTACTCTGGAAATAAATTATTCTCCATGGTCCTTTATGTTTTTCCTAAAACATTGACCTCCATCCTCAAAAGTCCTTCCCCACTTTTTTCATCTCTTCATTTCCCCAACAAATCACGAAATGCGTGAAAACACATGGCGAACTCCACAAATCCTTCCCCTGTTAACAACAAAAACACATCCTTATTACAATCAAACAACAAGAGCGAACACAACAACGACAACAGCAACATCAAAACATCCTTCAACTTAATATTCGACAATTTTCAATTTGCTATGGACAATATGACGCCAGTATTATTTCTTGATTCTATCAAAAGTAATTCCAGTAAAAGCAGTCGTCATATTGTTGTGTGACGTGGGGGAGCAAAGCCCTTAGATGGAATACTTTTACCCATGTAGCTTTAGCTCTCTCCGTAATCCTAAGCTAATAACTCACTTAAATGGTGCGTACACCATTATGAATTCCATAAAGTATTTCAGAGGAACACAACAACATCAGCAACGACAACAAACAATTGAATGACTTAATATAGAGCATTTGTAACATATTGTACGAATACGAATATGTATGACAATAATAGAAAAGTAAAGCGTTGCTACTTTTTTTGTGGAAAATCATAAAAAAAGAAGAATAGAAAATCAAAAGGTTTATTTGGGGGGAAATCGTATATTTAGGGGAATGCTAAGAGTATTGTCAAAATGTTGGAAGTGCTTTTTTAGTTAACAATTGTGGCGGTAACTAATCGCCTTATTGGAGGAAACATAAGGTCAAATCAATTGTCCTATGTTTGGAAGAAATACTACGAAGTAATGAGTTTTTATCAAATTTGGAAGTAGCGAATCGCTTTGTATGAGATTTATGTTTCTTGTACCCTCCGCTATAATATGAGTTATTAGTATTTTCATTACGTTGCAGAACCTTAAAGTCCTTGGAAAAATTTTTTAAAAAATCCACGCCTTATATAGTCCTTGCTTTTAAAAAAATCCATGCCTTATATAGTCCTTGCGTTTAAAAAATCCACGCCTTATATAGTCCTTTAAAAACATTTTTAAAAATCCACGCCTCATTCAAATATCGAATATTGCGGATACCGTTATAAAGGGCTGCCCTATAAACTAAGTCATATATATCATTTTCAATATCAAATATCCTAGGAGTAAGTGCAACATTTCAAACACTCCTGATTTCAACTGACGGACAGTGCTATGAAGACGTAATAGGTACGAATTCGTAGACTACAGCCATACGAGACGTTGCAACTTTTTGCGCCAGACAAATCCATTCACATAACTCCCGATTTATTCTCGAACTGAGCAGGCAGAACTGAAAAAATACAGGAGCTATTTCGAGCCAATGTAGAAGAGCTCAAATAGTCATGATGCACACAAAATATGCTGTTGCTACATGAACAGTATTGCCGATGGAACAGGTGGCCATCCAACTTTCGTTAGATTTGGTTCGTCTTTCTTCGGGCCAATCAAAACGATTATAGTTGGGTCGTTTCGGAACGAACCAGTTTCAAGGAACTATTCCGCAAAATAAACGATCAGTGCTAAGTCCGGGTTATTCATTCATCTAGTTTCCTTTAATCCAGTGGGTAATTTTTGCTCACGTTCACATGTTTAATTTTGATCTAATCGTTAATCGTTCACGTGTACCAGTGAACAAATGAACTAAAAGTATCTATGGAACGAAATGAATGACCTAGTTCATGTGCCCACAGAACAGAACGAGATTGCCGAACTCGAGAACCGACACTTTCTGTGAACGATTGACAAATTGTGCGGGATTCTACGGAAACATAACATACGGACAGGTGTTCAGGTCGTACCGAATATAAGAAAGTGGAAAAAATTTTCAACCCAAGGCGACGATTTAAAAAAAAAATATTTGAAGGGCAAATCAAGTCGTAGATTTTTTAAGGAATCATTTTTGAAGAGCTAATCAAGTCGTAGATTTTTTTAAGAATATTTTCTGAAGGACCTAAAAGGAGTAGCTTTCTTTAAAAATAATTTTGATGGACCTAAAATAGGAGTCGATTTGTTTTAAGTGATTATTTATACTCTTTCGAGTCGAGCTTGATGATCTAAGTTTTGCAATGAAAAAGAAAGCCAGTAGAAGAACCTACGTACCCCCCATTATGCGACGCGTTTCGCCGTTGGGCTATGTGGCTTTACAAAGGTCGTACGTTGATAACTTGTATTTATTCCGCTCTGATGCGAAACTTGAATATGCGAATTAAATTCAAATTTGTCAAAGTTCGACATTTGGTTGTACATTTGCATTTAAAATCAGATTTTTGTTGTAGCGATGGATAATTAATCCACACACCTACAATTTCTTCCATGGTATACACATGGTTTTGCGCAACCGTTTTGGAAGTGTGTTGATGGCTCAGAACGTTAAGTGGTCTGGCAACATTTGTGTTGCTCCGAGGACCTAGGTTGGAGCCCTAGCCGTGCTCAGCTGAAATTAATTTTTGTTATTTGAATTTTGCAATTTTTACGTTTGAGGGACCTTTGAAAGGCGTATATTTTTTCAGGAACAATTTTTACGTTTGAGGGACCTTTGAAAGACGTAGATTCTTTAAAGAAAACATTCGAGGAACCTTTGAAAGGCATAGATTTTTTAAGGAAAATATTTGAGGGACCTTTAAAAGGCGTAGATTTTTTATGGAAAACATTTGAGGGACCTTTAAAAGGCGTCGATTTTTTAAGGAAAACATTTGAGGGACCTTTGAAAGGCGTAGATTTTTTAAGGAAAACTTTTGAGGGACCTTTGAAAGGCGTAGATTTTTTAAGGAAAACATTTGAGGGACCTTTGAAAGTCGTAGATTTTTGAAGGAAAACATTTGAGGGACCTTTGAAAGGCGTAGATTTTGTGAGGAAAACATTTGAGGGACCTTTGAAAGGCGTATATTTTGTAAGGAAAACATTTGGGGGACCTTTGAAAGGCGTAGATTTTGTAAGAAAAACATTTGAGGGACCTTTGAAAGGGGTAGATTTTTTAAGGAAAAAATTTGAGGGACCTTTCAAAGGCGTTGACTTTTGAAAGAAAAATTTTGAGGACGTAAATTTTTTTAAAGAATAATTTCTAAGGGATTTTTTTAAAAGAATCATTTCTAAGGAACCATCAAAAGGGACCTTCAAAGGGCGTGGATTTTGTAAAGAATAATCTCTAAGGAACCTTCAACGCGCATGGATTTTTTAAAGAATAATTTCTAAGGAAACTTCAAAGCGCATGGATTTTTTAAAGAATAATTTCTAATGAACCTTCAAAGGGGGTGGATTTGTTAAAGAATAATTTCTAAGGGACCTTTAAAAGGCGTAGATTTTTAAGGAATAATTTCTAAGGAACCTTCAAAGGACTTCGATTTTTTAAAGAATAATTTCTAAGGAACCTTCAAGGGACTTCGATTTTTTAAAGAACAATTTCTAAGGGACCTTCAAAAGACTTCGAGTTTTTAAAGAATAATTTCTATGGAACCTTCAAAGGACTTCGATTTTTTAGAGAATACTTTTTGAAGGACTTATAAAAAGCGTTGATTTTTCAAAGTTTTTTTAGGGACCTATAAAATAATAATTTCTAAGGGAAGGCCATAAGTCGGATGGCTATATATACCCTTCAATCATTGATTTCACTATATAAAACATTGAGGCTTGTGCGTCAGTTTTTGACTCAAAATGAATTCCTTGTACTACCGCAACCACCGTATTCAGGAAAGCGTTTTGCTACGATTATAATACAAAAAACAGTGTTTCAATTCAAAACTGGGTTTCGGATCATTTATGCTCAGGCCATAACGTTTATTTTTGTTTTTTGTTCAGATCTTGTATATCGATATTGGAACCGACTTGGACCAAATTTAACTTCTTTGTAAATTTAGAGTCATTAGTTCACCGTTTGTATGAATCCAGGTTTCCATATTTATTTATGTTTTATATATTACGGAAGTTCCCATGTTGTATATTTTCGAAGTTATTAATATGTTGACATCATATTAAAGGAAATTTTATTGAAACAAGTAACGTTCCAAACTAGTTCTATTACAAAAATAAATCTAGCATCCTTCCATAAACGGAAATCCCAATTTGTATGCCAAGGACAAGTGCAACATACAGCACATTATAATTCTTCTCATACACCATCATCAACGTATTCCATTGAAATTCCGAACGTACATTAAAGGTAAAATGGGTTACCAAGGGTTACTCCAGCATCTTAACATCAGCATTATGCCCATGCCCTCTTAATAGCTTAAAAACACCCACATGTGTAACTGCTTCCACCACACCCCTTCCACTCACGCTCCCTTTTACGAACATTTGAATCGAAAAGCGTATTAAATTATGAAAAATTGAGTTATAATAACAGCAATACTTGCCAGTCCGTTCGAGTCAAGCCAGTCAGCCTGTTTAGCAAACGATGACAACAGCTTGCGAAAATTATTTGTTGCCCAATATGCAAGGAGTCAAAGAAAGGAAGCCAGCAATAAGCAGCACACCGAAAACAATAATAACATTATTGGTGGGTAGGTGGGTGGGTAGTAGTTGCCAAAAACGAAAGGCAGAGAAAGATTTTTATATGCAAGTGTGATAATTTTTATTGTTTTGCCCCTGCCCTCTACGAATGGTGAAAATGTACCTTTGCCTGCCAATGAGGGTAGTGGCAACGGGTGCTACGAATACATAATTCCAAATCGAAACACATTTGTGTGATAAACATAAATCTTTCACATATTTGTTGCTGTGCTACTTTTTCTCCATATTTTGAGCTCTCACCCAAAAACAAAAAAATGGATCCATTTTTCCTTTTGCCCAACAACTTATTCAGAATGGAGGACGGACGGTGGCAAATTTGTGACTCTATCTTTGCACATTCCACAATTCCTAGAGTGGCTGCTCGTTTTTTGTTTTTACATTCTTCCTGTCATCATCCATTCAATGACAATGAAATAATTCTGTGATATGTAACATCTGTATTATAAGTCTTTCTTTTTTGCTTTTTTGTTGTTGTTGCTGCTGCTCGCCCATTTGGAATGGATTTGGTGTGTTCATTGTTTTCAACTGGCCGGCCAAACATAAAACAGATGACGATAATGCTGACGATGAGGAGCAATGGCAGAAGAGGAAACAATGAAAATAAAAATATGTGGGCGTAAATTTTTGAATGTTGCAATATTTGTTGGTCCTGGCCCTGGTCCTTGTGTCAATGTCATGTTTTTTGTTGCTGTTGTTGTTTTTATTGTTATCCCTCTGCCCATTTGCCATTTGTTGTTTATGAGAGAGTGGATATCTCATCATTGTTATGATTGTTTGCTGCTGCTGTGAAAATGCGTTATTGATATATCTCTCATATTGAATCCTTGTTTCTTCACTGCCTGCTGCCTACCACTTCGTCCTTATGCGTTCATTTTGATCTCTGCTTGATTGATTAGTTTGCAAAAATGATTTGCCCAACATTGTACGTGAGGTTGTGTGCGTGTGTGTGTATTTGATTACCACCAACCAATCGACCTTACCCACCAGTGTTTATGGAAGCGTAATGAAGAGATTATACCGTATACGCCGATTCGCCGGTGATTGATGCCGTAATGCGTTTAATTGAATTAACAATTAAATGTTTTATCCATATATTTGTGCATTTCTGATGAGGACGATGATGATGAGTGAGGGGGATTGTTGTTGTTGATGAGGTCATAGAGTGTAATTATTGTAGTCTTGCAAAATAATAATTTGGGATACGGGTATTTTAATTTGATAAGTGAGTAGGTGGGAGGTTTGTATTTATATTTGATTATGCAAATATATTGAATTAAATAATTTTAGTTTTATTTCTTTTATTATAACCTATATAACTATTCGTCAGGGTGGTTCCTAGAGTTTTTAACGGGGCGAAATATTGGTCCCGTTAGTATCCTCTCGATTAGCTAAGTCGATCTAAACATGTGTGACCGATACAGGCCACAGTTATTGACCAATCGAAATTGGTTAAGCGGCTCATCAGGCATATTGGCCAATGTGGCTTACAAATATCTTTACTTGATATGTTGTATTTATGTCGACTATTATTGCGAAATTGCATCTACGAATTAAATTCAACCGTGTCAAGGTTCGGACATTTGGCATCACACCAGAACATTCCTTTTCAGAGCAAATGTTTCTTTTTTCTTCAATGGTATGAAACTACATATTTTTTGATGAAAATTAAGGAGGTGGCTTTGAACGATATAGGCGGATGATATCAACAGATGCCATGGGAATTGGCTTTAAAAGCCGGCCTCAAAATTTTTGGTTTTTCTTTTATCCTTTTTAGGGCGAAGGACCTCCCCGCAGTGTCAAATGTTTTTTATAATTTCCGTTAAAGCTACATGATCGGAGTTGCAATGAAAAGGAAATCCAGAGAGATACTACATTCCCACCACTATGCGACGCGTTTCGCCGTTGGTTTAGCGGCTCATCAGGCATATTGGGCAATGTGGCTTACAAATGTCTCTACTTGATAAGTAATATTCGCCTATTTTATGAAAATGGTGCACCCAAGTCCTATATATCCTTCAATTTGCATGAAATTTGGCAGAGCGTAATGAATTAGGTCTAGAAAGATGTGTGTTAAGATTCCTGAAAATCGGTTCAGATTTGGATATAGCTCCCACATATATTTTCGTCCGATTTAATGTAAATGGCACGAAATTTGACACAGCGTAATGAATTAGGTCTTGAATGATGTTTGTTAAGTTTCCTGAAATCGTAGAAATCGGTTCAGATTTAGATATAGCTTCTATATCTGACCAAATGAAAAAATTTAGTATAGGTTGCAGAATGAAATGTTTATGGATCCAATTTCATTTTACTGGTCCTTTAAAAATGCGACGTCTGTTAGGATTCATCCAAAGTGGTGAAGGGTATCATATAGTCGGCCCCATCCGACTTTACTACTTTCCTTACTAGTTTTATATTGAAAAATATAAAGATCAACTTCAACTGGTTGTCCAATTTCCAAAAAAAATCTACGTTCATTCGTTTTGGAAAGGCTGATATAACTGACCTCAATAAATGCAGCTTGATTGTTAACTATCATTTAACTATAGATCTAATGGAAATGTATAAAATACATAGATCAGAAACTCTATGTTCATATGAGCCTAGATCCTCATAAATAACAAGAACGCATTTCTATTTCCTCTCTTTCAAACTATTTTAAATTAACCGATATTTTAGGAGCTACCTTTTTGAAGCTTTTATTTTCTGAATTTTATGAAAATTATTGGGAATACCTTGAACAAATTATCACGATTGGATCCTAGTCCGGCCGGTTCATTGGACCTAACTTTTTTGAACATGAGGATAAATGAATAGTTACCATGAGTAGATTTTGCAATCAAGATAACAATTACGATTCGAAATTGTTTTCTGTAGGGTGGCTCGTAAAACAGTTAATAAAAATATTTTTTGATCCATATGATCCACTAAATACCAGCAGTGGCCGGAACCCGAACTTCAATATCTCTCGAAAGGACTCAAGTCTCACCTGATGTCATTAAAGTAACCTTAGCCCATTATAGAACAACAACGGCAGAGTTGTAAAAAATATGGTTTATTATTTTTTTTGGATATAAACCCGTACATACGGTTATATACAATCTTTAACAGGGTTAACAACTTGTCCATGTGAATGAGTCTAAATAGCCCCATTTAATCTTACATCTATATATATAAAAATGGAGCCAAGAAAATGTATACTAACGCATCAATTGAGAACGGCTGGGCCGATTTGACTCAAAATTTCATTCAGTTGTCGGTAATTATAGTGGGAAGGTTTTTATGAAAGAAAAATTTGAGAAAAATCCGCGAAAATCTTGCAAAAATGATTTTAAAGAAACGGCTGGACCGATTTGACTTAGAGTTTCTGTTAGTAATCTGTAATTGAAGTGGAAAGGTTTTAATGAAAGAACATTTTGAGAAAAATCCGCGAAAATGTTGCAAAATATATTTTGAAAGATATTAGATTTTCCACACATTTTATATCGAACCTTTATGGTTTCATCTCTTCGTAGTTCTTTTTAAACATATTTTGGGCGAAAATGGGCAGCGTATACCTTTAAGTAATTGTTAATTATGGAAAATTCTCAAAATATGTTAATTTTCTACAATCAATTGGATTGTCATTGCCTTAATAACCTTTATATAAATAGAAAAAATTTGTTTGTTTGTATGTTACCGATAGATGAAAAAACCGCTGAACAGATATTAATGAGATTTACACAGTATGTCATAACATGCCCTGAAAGTAACATAGGCTAGATAAACTTTAAAAATTCCGCGTGGATGAAGAGTTATATCATAAACAGTGAACGTACCTCAAAATTTCTGAACATGTAATATGGATATATTTTAAGAACGGTTACAGATACCGTCTACAAAATCTGTCTGAATAACGTAGGCATATATACACATCATCCATTCAAAAATGAGCGCTGTACGATTGGAGATAAATGCACTTCCCGTTGTACTTAAATAATCTAAATATAGAGAATAAAAAAGTTTTGTTTCAATATTCAAAACCCGCTAAAAAGATTTTACTGAGATTTTTACAGTACCTCATGCTATCCGATAGAAGTAACTTAGGCTAGATAAAATTCTTAAATTCAACGTGGATGCGGACTTATACCATCAAAAGTAAGCACACATATTAAATAATATACCTATTCTATTCTTATATCTTAAGAGAGCTTACAGATTTCGACTTCAAAATTTCACTATCTTCCTTACAAATACGTATCATCCGTATATAAATTGGCGTGGTACAATGGCGGTAATGTACTCCCCATTGTATTACATCTATCTATACATATGAAATAGACAAAAAAATCGCTGAATAGACTGCACAGAAAATTTCGCAGTCAGCCATGCCATCGCATTGAAGTAAGATAAGCAAAATAAAGTTCCAAAATTCCGGGATGTCGATGGCATCAACAGTTGCCATACCTCATTTTCTATGCATATATCTGAATATCTTGAATAAATCAGCACATGAAAGTGTGTGTTATGCTCAGATAATTACAGATCTAAGCTTAAACAACCAGGAAGTAAAAAATTTTTCCAATTCAAGATCTTTCGACTCATAATTTTTGGTCCTATTATGACATTAATGATAATAACCACCAGTTTAGTAATTCCAATAAAATCTGCTGTTTTCATCTCTCCATTATCATCATATTGGAATAAAAATTGTGTGAAATGAAAAAATTATTGAAAACTATTATTTCGAGGATGTATAGATGAAACGACTAACTAATTTGATCTCGATTTCTTAAAAATACTAAGATATCTACAGATAAAACCAATATTCCATTTAGGTTCGGTAATGCATTCTTTTAAAGACCCTTTTAGGCAATGAAACAATTAAAGATACAAAATTCAAACTTAATGAACAGCATGTGAATATTGAAGAAAATATATTTGTAATTAAGAATCCTTCAAGAAGGGACAATTAAGATAATGTAAAAACGTTAAAGCAATAACAAAACATGACCTTCTATTGAAAAAAAATGGTGAAATAAGTTCTACCAAATTATAAACTGTTATGTGCTTGGGCCTACATTGGGGTAAAATTTAATAATTTTTATTGACATAAACTTAGTGGCAAATATTCTTTACCAACCTTATATTGATGCAATATTGATAAGGCAAAACAACGTTTGCCGGGCCAGCTAGTATAATCTAAAAAATTTCCATCTTATCCTTCAACAACAAAAAACCCTCATTTGATGATCTTAATGCGCACTTCAAATATTCGCACATATACACCCTCTCTCAAGCACACACCCATTTTAATAATAAAATAAAATTCCATTATGATCCAAAAATAAAATCTTAACTCTTAAAGGATACCGCATCAACAATAAAAATGTCAGTAACAACTGTCATCCTTTTAGGGTGTTTAGGTTATCTATTTATGTGAGTGGTTGACGTCCGTCCCTCCATCATATTTGCCCTCAGTTAAAGTAACTATAATACCAGCATTCACATATGTGTTCAAATCAAAAAAAGCTAGAGTACATTTAAGTCATTTAAACAGTGAGACACAGACAAACAAACCGACAGACGAAATAAGTTTCAAACAACACATGGTACAGATTCTGCTGTACCGAAAAAAATCCATGCTGACACTATTTCTCCAGCTACTGTCGCTGCTGCTGCTGGTTGATGGTTTCCTCACTCTCTCACTCGCTCGCATATTTTACTGCGATATGGCGTCGGTGTCAATTCAATTTCATTTCATTGTGTCATAACAATAACATAAAATTAAAATAACATAAAAAGGAAATTGTTTAAGCACACACACACAAACAACGAAACACACAACAACAATAACAAATGGCATTCCAGCAATAACAAAAAAGCGAAATCACAAAAAAGTACACCCACATACAAACAAAATGTATCCGGTATCCTGTACAAAACTCTGCGTAAAATACAAAACAACCAAAATAAAAAACAAAAACAAAAACAGAAAGGATGACAAAAGTTGTGACAACAGCAACAAACAGCCGGCAGCAAATCAACATAGCGTAAAATCTTTTTTACTACCATTACAACTATTATAAACATTCACTCACACATATCGTCAACCAGAAATCCCATTCCTTCATCCTTAGAGCCAGGATATTTCAAAAAGTCAACCCACAAAAAATCTCTGTTCGTTTCGTTTGTTGTTGTTGCTTTTTTATTACACGCTGCTGCCATTGCTGTAAAAGCTATTGTTATTATCCCTGTTTATATTTCGTCACTCACTTTAAAGTGAACATCAAAAAGATGATAACATCAGAAGAAGAGCCAACCATAGTCTGTGACATCACAAAGCGTATGAAGCACCCACACACGTTCACTTGAGGATATATGCATGTGTGTTTGGGGGGATTGGATAAAGGAATTTCCACTTTTTATAATACCAGAAAAAAACTTTCGCTGACAAGTGTTTTATATATATTCACAAAGTCAATTGCTCAAAGAAATGTTACTAATTGCGGGGTTTGCTATTTGAATCGAAAATCTAGTAATAGCACAAATTACAATTTATTATTATTTTTGATATACGAGTAACAGATTTCACTACATACTTATTTAATTCGAACGGATAACTGTAACAGTAATGTCCCTTGAAAATTGTAAGTACTATTAAAAACCAATGAGCGGAGCAGTATTGTCGGACGGGGCCGACCATATGGAACTCTACACAACCACCAAGGAAATCTAATGTTCTGCGGCCAGGGCAATATTTCGCGATATTTGCACCATTTTTAGCGGAATATTTTCCAAATCTTGTTTTTCCGAGGTGAATATTTACGCCGTAAAATAACAAAATTGTCAATTTTAGTTTTGGTTGATTTGATCCTCAGAATATGGCAGATCATCATCTAAACAGCCGTCCTAAGTAGTTGGTCAAATCCTTTTCAATGTGTAAAATGTGTGATGTTCTGCATATACTAATGGCCTCTAGAGCGACTAAAAAATCTGACAAAAATAAAGTTTCGGTTAATTTTTTTTAAATACGTTTACTTTTGCAAAAAAAACAGTAAAGAAAGTAGTAAAGTCGGACTGGGCCGACTATATGATACCCTTCACCACTTTGGGTATATTCTACATATGTATCCGAAAAGACGTCGCCTTTTTGAAGGAATTTTGACATGAAATTGAACGAACTTAAATATGTGATTTTTATATCTTTCTGGAACCTATGCTAAATTTCATTTCATTTGGGCAAGTTTAGAGTCGTTTGCGCACAGTGGGACAGATTTGTGTAAATCGATTTAAAGTAAACTTGACACACGCTATTTGGTATGCTGCACTGTTTAAAATTTAATCTCAATAAATAAGTCGAAATTATATATGGAAGCTACGAGATATTTTATATCGGAACCGATTTGAAGCAAACTTGCCAGAGATTAATTTATACTAAATTCAATACATTGTGTCAATCGGCCTAGCTGTGGATCTTTAGTGCACAATTTACTTAAAATCGGACGAAAATATATATAGGAGGTGTACACATCATTCCACATTTAATTCAATACGCTATGCCAAAATTCGTGAAAAACCAAATGATTTTCAGGGACTTTGGTGCAACATTTACCTAAAATATGGGAGCTATATCTAAATCTTAACCGATTTTCACGAAATTTAGCACACATCGTTCTAGACTTAATTAAGTACTCTATGCCAAATTTCGTGCAAATCAATTTACATATAGGGACTTTAGTATACCATTTACCTGAAATCGGACTAACTCTGAATCGATTTTCACGAAACTTAGCACACATCATTCTAGACCTAATTCAGTAGGTTATACCAAATTTCGTGCAAATCGAAAGATATATAGGGACTTTGGTACCCAATTTGCTTTAAATCGGGCGAAACTATATATGGGAGCTATATCTAAATCTGAACCGATTTTCACGAAACTTAGCACACGTCGTTCTAGACTTAATTCAATACGCTATGCCAAAATTCATGCAAATCGAATGGTTTTCAGGGACTTTGGTGCACCATTTACCTAAAATCGGGCGAAACTATATATGGGAGTTATATCTAAATCTGAACCGATTTTCACGAAACTTGGCACACATCATTCTGGACCTAATTCAGTAGGCTGTACCAAATTTCGTGCAAATCGAAAGATATTTAGGGACTTTGGTACCCCATTTACCTTAAATCGGACGAAAATATATATGGGAGCTATATCTAAATCTGGACCGATTTTTCCCAATTTCAATAGGGTTTTCCTTGGGCCAAACAAATGAGCTGTGCCAAATTTCATCCAATTCGGATGATAAATGCGACCTGTACCTTGTTTACCATTTAACATGGAAATCGAACTATCCCAATTTCTACTTACACAAGAGGATTGTAATAAAATTTTAAATGAAACACATTAAAAGTTTGAAAAAAAGCATAGATTGTGGACAAAACATTAAATGTCGCTTAATAATTTAATTTTTTTCTTATATGTTCAAAAGTGTTCGAATTGCTTTTCATTTTAATTTTGTCCTTCACCACACTGTGGTACAGGGCACGTATGTACGCATAGGCCCGTCCCCGCATGGTTTCTTGTAGGGGAGACTGGGGCACCTTCGGCACTTTTTGTTTAGAGCTCTATATCTCAGTACTTATTCAACATATATAAATTCAGGTCCTCTAAAGGCTCTATTTGGTTTTAATACGCGACACAATGTTTGAGTTTTAGGGCTATATTTTCTAGCGGCGGACGTTGACATCTCAGGGTCACACACACTATCAGAAATAGGTTTTTTCTATCGCATTTTCGTCAATACAAGCATTTTTGGTCTTATATATTTAATTTCGAACCATATTAAAGGATTATTTTTAAAGACAAACACAAAAACATTTTAAGGAAATAATATTGCACTATCAGCATATGGCCGAATTTGCCCCACTTTAAAATGCCGAATGTACTTTTTATAATTTTTATCATTTTTTCTATCAGTCTTGTAAAAACATTATATTTTTAAATATTTGTATAATAATACACATCGTATTTAACCACTTTTAAATAATATTGTCTTAAAATTTGAAAAGTTTTATACACGAAATACTTACGAAATGGAATGGAAATATTACAAAAACATCTGTAAAAATACAAAAAAAAAAAAAACGCGCATCTAAAAAAGTTTATTAGCTAGAAATTTCAAACTTTATGACAGTTATTTATTTCGATATTCGATACCTATGTATCGGAACTAGTGATGTACGGTGAGAGTTTCCTATCGAAAACGCTATTGCCGAAGGTTCCCCGATGCCAAAGGTGCCCCATTCTCCGTATAACATATTCAGATTTAGCAAAATAAGCTTTTTGTAAAGTCGGCATCTTATTTTCCCAAGTCCCAAAATTACTTATGTCGCACCCTCCTAAAAATTGGAAATATGTAATGCGGATTATTTTTATACTATACACAACTATGTTGTCAGGGTATTATAGCTTTGTACAGCCCCAAGAGTTTGTAACGTCGGAAATATTGGTTCTAGACCCACCTTTAAGTATACCGATCGTCATATCTCGACTAGCTGAGTCGATCTACATATGTGTGTTCGTCCGTCTGTCCATTATAATTTGTAAACACGATACATGCCACAGTTATGTGACACTCTTCACGAAATTTTGAATGTGGTCCAATCAATACTACCTATTGTTTTTGGTAATGATCGGTTAATATGGACCATATACTTATGCTTATCTGCGTTGATGTAGATCGGTCAATATTTAGCGAGTCAAATGGACCCTGACTTTTGTATGAAAAATTACAAAATTTGTATTCTATATTGATAGTACGAGTATATCCAAGGCCTTTAAATTGATACCAATTATATTGTCGTATGTACGCGGGTGTGGGAGTTACTCGTGTTGCTGACCTTTAATCGGGCATGGGAGTGCAACTATCACAAAATATTGCTTAGGCTCGGATAAAAAATTCGCAGAAAGTTAGAGTTCCGTTGTAGTTGTATATGTATATGCTCCTCTCACGGATTTTAATATACAATATATTTAATATGTACCCAATAAATTAAAGGTAATTAATGTATATATTTTTGTGATCTCAGATAATATGAAGTATTGTCTTTAATTTAAATTCATTTTCACGATTAGTATTGCCTTTACATGGAAATATTATTTTTATTTAAACATATACGAATTTGTAGATAATAATCTATATTACAATAATTTATTTTATAACTTAGCAATCTAAATATTTTATTTAATATAGGAAAAATTTTACTTTTTTAATTGCTATCATCAGAAAAAAATAACAGATTTCAAAAATGTCAAATCCTTTTTTCGTGTTCCTGTGATTAGATTTTCCAGTTTTTGGGTTTTATGCTTTTGTTTAACAATAATTTTATTTTTTATATTATTTCATATAAATATAGGCTATTTTGTTTCATTAGTCTTAAGTTAGGGTGTTAATGTTCACATATACAAATAATAAAATTTTATTTTTATAAAAAAATCGAATGGATTCTTTTGACTGTGTCTCACTGTATTTTAAAGACGAATACGACAGTTCTTGGGGTTGTTAATGTCGGGTGGATATGTCAGTCATAAATATGAATTTTGGAACGTTTATCTAGGGGTCCTGAAATTTGTAGAGGCCTAAAATTCTTGTGTGGCCTCAAGGGTTTGTAACCCCGCGAAATATTGATCCTAGACTCACTTTCTAGGATAGCTATCATATCTCAACTAGTTGAGCCCATCTAGATAGTTGCACCCATCCGTCCGTCTGTCCATTGTAATTTGTAAGCCAGTTATGAACCAATCGGCCGAATTTTTGCATGGAGATTCGGTTTTTGTACTGATCGCTTTATGTCTAAAGGATCAGATGAACGAAAACATTTTTTTTTTTTGTCTATTTTTTAAGTCAATCAATAGACCAAAATTTTTACTAGAAGGTATTTTATGCTTTAAGAATCTCGAATTATATCCACACACGCTGAAAATCTTCCTCGACCCTGGAGGAAACGTTTTAAAATTCATAAGATAGGCCCTAAATTTTTTTTAAAGTCCTTGGAAAAATGTAAATAAATTTACGCTACAGATAGTTATTGAAAAAATCTTTTGAAAGTACATCTGAAGCATAAAAGATTTACTTATATCCTGGCTTCTTCAGGTGGTCCCTGAATAATATTACCAAAATCTAATAGTCCTACAACCAATACTTTAAAAATATTTCTTTGTTAATATTTTTCTAAAAAGCACAAATTCCAAATAATCCCTGAACAAATATTGTTTTAACAATTTAAGAATAAACCTCTTCACATACTTCTATTTATTTAACACTGAAGTTTGATTTACATAAAACCACCAGAACACTTTTTGCAATTGATCTCCATCCTTCAATAATTCCAACCACGAACGATTTTCTTTTTTGCTAGCAAACATCAAAAAGTAACAAAGAACAAAAAACTCGCTTGCTCGATATACTAAGCCCTGGATATTGAACACGCCTATCTATGATGGCCAAGCCAACACGTGGATTAATCCTCATATCGATAGAGAAAAGCTCATATTTCATTCCCTTGTCTAAGGATTAAATACCACAAAAACGAACGAACAGATCAGGTTTACTCCTATGTGTGTGTGAGCCTGTGTGTCCATGTGTGCGATATGTGCAGATGACCTTCATAAAAGCCATAAATAATTCCAAATGTAAGAAAAATACTAAAACCGCCATCATCAAATGCGAAAAATCCACACTCACACACACACACAACTACCTCACAATCGAAAAAACACACACAAAAAGAAGATGAAAAGAACAATGGGATTTACTAGAAAACAGAGCCCACAGGACATGTGAAATATATGTAAGGCACCCATCTCAACGGACCATCAGCATCAGTTTGTGTGTTCCTATGTGTGTGTGTGTAACCAACCGACCAATAAAAATGATTACAAAGCAGAAAAATGTATAAATAAATATATTTTCATTAATTTGTTGGCAAATTAGTTAAGCTCAGCATTTTTATTTATGACCTTCTTTCTCCAACAATTTTTGTCGTCTTTCTTTTTGTGATTATGTGTGAGGTTGTCGTGGGAGATGAATTTGTAAAAGAAACTATGATATTATTGTTGTTAACAAAGTGAATGTTAATTTGTATCGTTTGCTTGTTTTACTTTGATATAAAATTTTGGTTTTCGGACATTATCTGGTTCTCTATATCGAGCGTAATGTTATATAGACTGTTTTGGATGCACAGCGAGATTTGTGGTAGAGGAAATAATGTAATCCCTATTTTAAATTGGTGCGTATTATGAGAATAGAGCTAAGGAGTAATTATATCCTACACAAATATCCTGTGGGAGTATTGCATCACGAAATATTGGTTATATCTATATATTTACAGTATGCATAATTTGACCTTTTATACCCTCCATCATATTACTCCTCCACTCTTTATTCGTTGTGCAAAAATTTCGTGTCAATTGGACAAACAATAGAAGTTTGGTGTTCATTGTTAATTTGTACTGGATAAATTTCAGTACATTGTACAATATTGTGTGCTAATCGGAAAAACTTATATTTTAGTGCACAATTTGCATAAAATTTGACGAAAACATATTTTTCTTCCAAAGGAAACATAGCACATACATCTCTACGCTATGTGTTACATATATAGGACTATGGTACACCATTAACATTAGAATACATATGGGAGCTATATTTAATTTTGAACCGATTTTATATTGGATCTTTAGTGCACAATTAAATAAAATGTGACGAAAATATATATGGGATCTATACCTAAATCTGAACCGATTTTTTCGAAACTTAGCAATTTCAATAATTCTCGCTATACCAAATTTGGTACAAATCAAAGGATATATAACCCTTGCCAAATTTCGAAAATATATCAATTCGGATCATAAATTCGATTTTTCCCAATTTCCTGTACTTTTGTTTAAAATTTACAATACATGGACAGACAGACGTTGCTTGGACAAATCCAGGTGGCGTTGTTTATAAATCGTCTCAGAAAGTCAATCAACCTCATGCCGTGTCGGATGTTTCTTCCTCAAAAGGAATTTTCCATGGGTCAGATATTTTCGCTTCGATTTTGCATTAAAACAAACAAAATGTGGACGCGCCACAGATATTTCAGTACGCTATATCAAATTTGGTACAAATCGAAGGATATATGGAGACATTGGTGCACCATTCACATTACATCGGACGAATGTTGTTCATTTCCAATATGTCGTTAATGCTGCAATTGGGTTTCTCAGTGAGAAGAGGAGGTTGTTGGTGTCTGAGGAAGACTTTTATCATGATGTATAGGAAAAGATATGTTAGGCACTCTGATCTGGTTTAAGAAATTCAAAACGTACAATATATAGGGTCCAGCTGGAAATTTGGGACAGCAGAAAACTATGAAGAGATCCAATTGTTTAGCTATATTTCATATATGCTCGATTTAAGTTCGGTTGGGAAGAAAACGTATTCTGTTGAATAACAGTGCTGCTATTGAGGGAGGGGTTGTAGAACTTGAGATAAGCGCCAGTATTCCAATATACCCCTTAAGATTAATAACAAGTAAAACCAGTGAGCGGAGCAATATAGTCGGACGGGGCCGACCATATGATACCCTACACAACTTCCACGAAAATATAACTTTCAGTGGTTCTATATTCTGAGCTTGGGCAATATTTCGAGATATTTGCATAAATATTACTAATATTCAGTGCAGCCTTTCTAATTTCTTGTCCAGATTCCCTTCATCGTGCGTTGTGTTGTGATAGACTCGAAAAAACACAAACAAATAAAGTTTTCGGTCTACTTCATCCCAATATTATTATCTGATCATCATCGAAAATTATAGGCATTGTCTTTGACCATACCTGGATCCTCATCGAAAATTTCAAAGCGATCAGCGCTATATTTTCGCCTTCTAGTGTGGTAATGGGTAACTAAATAATATATGAATACGAAACACCTGTAAATATTTACCTGTAACTCCCACATCCGAGTACATACGGCAAAATAATTGGTATCAATTTAAAGGTCAACCACTCATCTTCGATACACTATTAACTTCTCGTCCTTCAGGGTCAAATCTATACGCTATAGAATACAACTTTTGTAATTTTTCACACAAAAGTCATGGTCCATGGCCCGAATCCCTTCACCATGTACAAATCTAAAGCGACCAGAAAATCAGACAAAAATAAAGTTGTTTGTCCATTTCATCCCCTAATTATTAACCGATCTTTACCAAGACATTAGGGGTCTTCATTGTGCAAAACCCATCCTACATGCAAAATTTCGTGAAAATTGGTCCATAAAGGTTTACAAATTATAATGGACAGACGGACACACATGTCTATATCGACTCAGCTAATCGAGATATGACAATCGGTATACTTAAAGGTGGGTCTAGGACCAATATTTCGCGGCGATACAAACACTTGGGGCTGCACAAAGCTATAATACCCTGACAACATAGTTGTATAAGTTTGATACGTTCTGACTCAACTTCCCGAGCTCAGTCAATCACGTCTGCTGATTTACATCACGGGCATCTTTGCAACCAAAAACAGATGACACCGAGCGGTGGTTGTTGCTGTTTTGCTCTCCTTGCTTGACCTTTTCTCCCATTGGAATATGTGAATGTAGTAGTAAACGACAACCGATCCTCAGCGATCACAGCAATCCTCTGTGATTGCATGAACTACAGCGTTCACTTGTCGTCTAACCATAGAAGTAACTAGTCGCATAACGTCTACGCGTTATCTACTAACAGGCCTCTGTCGCCGCCCCAACTTACAAAGGTAATCTTGTTGTTGAATAAAGAAAAGAACGCCACCAATAAAACCGAGATATTTAGAATAATTAACCTAATACCTTCTTGTGTTTTATTTCTTTTGACCAACCACCCACTACATCACCACGGCGAGGAGTAGAGCAGACCCCTCGCCTAAACAATAGTTGTGTAAGGTATAAATACCAAATAGTTTGGCCAGCAGTACCTTTTTTACTCTCCACAATGGGGTGAGGACAATCAAAATACTTAAAAAGGATCGGGACTTTTATATGGGGACTATGCCTGAAAATTGGTTTAGAACCTTCAATATACCGAAACTGTCATATATATTGAGCCTGTGCAGAAATATGGACTTGTATAGAAAATGTTCTGTAAATAAGTTATTTACCCACCAAGGCCCCACAATGTCAATTTACAGTCACTTCATAATCCTTAAATTTCCGTATATGTAGGGTACTGTAATATGGAAATTATTAATAATTTTCGTCGGAATATTTTCCACCCAATGAGACCCAATACTGTATAATATTAAATACCAAAATGTGGGGTACTATTATATGGGAGCTATACCAAAACATGAACCCATGTTGAAATTGTTGGCCGACAGATTCAACAAGCACTGAGAATTCAAAATATTAAATTATAGTCAGTCATGGACCAATATTTATAATGTTTAGTAAAGAGATTTTCTACCCAATTATTATCCAAAATACAAACTTACATCCAATTAGGTTGAAACCCGTGCCCAAACTCCCCAACATACCGAAATTTGGGTAGTATGTATGTATTTGTATTGGGACTACCTCGAAACATGGACCAATATTAACAGGTATAGATAGGAAGATTTGCTACACAATGAGATCTCTAAATTCTACATTACATCCCACTCGATTAATTGGGTGCCCAATATGGAGCCTACACCGAAGCATGGGCCGTTTTCAATACCAAATATAGTATTGATGTATGTTCAAGATTATTGAGCTTTAAGACAACATCTGTATTCACTACAAAAAAAGTTCGTTATAAACGGCGGTCGTTATAACCGTACTCCAATGTAGTGTATAAAAATCCTATATTTTTTTATTATGAAAATTTAATTTTTTACAAGGACAGCCATTGAGTTTTTATTTTTAACCACATGTAGATAATCCAAAATTCATTAGTGAAAGAAACTTAAAATATTGTGGGTAAATAAACATAGAATATATTTCACAAATACGCTAACCAAATTTAAGGGGACCCCCCATTCTCGGGGTCAAAATTTTTGTTGATATAATTCGAATCTACCCTCATTAAAGAATGTCTCTACAAAGTTTCAAGTGAAAATCTCAAGAACTTTTGAAGATATAGCCGATTTATTGTGTCAGCATCAAGTGACGGCTGAAGGGCTTCTCAAACTTTAAACGCGTTTTTCTCTAAAAATTTTTTTGCGAATGGCGGGCACGATAACTCAAAAACTAATAATCCAATCGGTTCCAAATTTTGCAACGTTTCTCTGGGAGTGTATAGCTCTCGTATGAACTAGGATAAAGCCAATCGGTGAAGTTCTTCCTTATTTTTTAACTTGTTTTTTTGTAAAAAAATCGGCGATTTTCCAAAAATATTTTTTCAAAGGTCCGCCATTTTGTTAATTTTTGAGGGAAATCAATAATCCTAGTTCATACGAGAGCCAGACATGTACTCTTTCTAACACCGTTGGAATTTTCGGATTCCGATGCTCCAGTGAGGAGTTATCATGCCCGCCATCAAAAATAAGGACTTTTCTTTAATTACAAAAAAACAACAACAAAACAATAACAAAATTTTTCTGTAAATTATTTTTCTTCTCTTTTAAATCTTCAATTATATATGTGCAAAGTTACAAACCTTAACAAGCATTTGTATTCATTTACCAGCCCATTGAAAATCTTGAAAAATTAAAATCGAGAATGGGTAGGGTTCCCTTAAGGGTATTTGAGAAATATGTGTTTGCTGTTCACCTACGTACTTTACGTTTCGTTGTCGATACGATGAAGTACTGCGACACAAATCTTATGTCAAATAGAAGGGCGTTATTCGTACAAATGTCAGCAACAAATTTGAACGAAACGGATGTTAGTGGGATCGTCAGGACATTCATCGCCCGAAGAAGAAGACCAAAAGTCATGTGATTTGATAATGGATGGCATCAATTATAACACGCTGCAAAAATTCGTTCATTTGTTTGCTTTTTTCCAAGGAACGGACTTCGGGGTATACAAATGTTGATGATGACTTAAAGAAATGTCCGCCGCCAATGTAGTTTTTTCTATTTGTCGTTCGTTGGCGTTTTTTTCTTTCTGTTCCATTTTTCCGTTTCTTTCAGTGATTTTCCAGATATCATTGTAAAGTGCTGATTCGCTTGATATTTACTGTCATTTACTATGTAGTTGCTATTGTTGTTGTTGCTGCTGATGATGATTGTTGTTGTATATTTGTGTTGTGTTGTTCTGTGTGTTTACTCTCTATCTTCCTTGATATACTGCTCTGGTGGTTTATTCCGTTTCCTTTCTGGCGTATCTTTATTGCGCGCTGATTGTCGTTGTTGGTTAATGTCGACTGACTTGATGCTGCTGGTGGTCGTCGTCGTGGTGGTGGTGATGGTGGCGGAGATGTCAATGGTGTCGGTGGTCTTGCTTCTGCTGCCGCTGATGCTAAATCAGCAGAAAATTTTTGCTGCAAATAACAACTACAGCCGGACAGAAGAATTGTTTGTTAAGTGACAAATTTGACATAAACAGAGTTAATAATTCAGCAAACAGCAACAACGGCAGGATTTACAAATGAAATGTAATTTTTGTGTGTGTGCCATAAGAAAGAAATTTTGCTGGATAATCACAACTAGGCGAAATATATTTTTAGTGGATTACCTTCATTGAGAAGGAGGTTCCTCAATTTTTAAATAACTGGTGTACAATTGACCTCACTGTAGATATCAAGCTTTTGAGGATTTCTTATTACAAACATCCTAAACAACGGGTCAGATGACGCTTAAAAAAAATTCAATAAAAAATACACGCCTATTGGTCAGGTGGTCCATGAAAAAATCTATTTAAAAAATCCAAGCCCATGGATCAGATGATGCTTAAAAAAATTCAATAAAAAATCCATGCCTATTGGTCAGGTGGTCCATGAAAAAATCTATTTAAAAAATCCACGCCTATTGGTTAGGTGGTCCATGAAAAAATCTATTTAAAAAATCCACGCCTATTGGTTAGGTGGTCCATGAAAAAATCTATTTAAAAAATCCACGCCTATTGGTCAGGTGGTCCATGAAAAAATCTATTTAAAAAAAAAATCTATTTCAATTAAAAATCCACGCCTATTGGTCAGGTGGTCCATGAAAAAATCTATTTAAAAAATTCAAGCCCATGGATCAGATAATGATTGAAAAAAATTCAATTAAAAATCCACGCCTATTGGTCAGGTGGTCCATGAAAAAATCTATTTAAAAAATCCAAGCCCATGGATCAGATAATGATTGAAAAAATTTCAATTAAAAATCCACGCCTATTGGTCAGGTGGTCCATGAAAAAATCTATTTAAAAAATCCGCGCCTATTGGTCAGGTGGTCCATGAAAAAAATCTATTTAAAAAATCCACGCCTATTGGTCAGGTGGTCCATGAAAAAAATCTATTTAAAAAATCCACGCCTATTGGTCAGGTGGTCCATGAAAAAAATCTATTTAAAAAATCCACGCCTATTGGTCAGGTGGTCCATGAAAAAAATCTATTTAAAAAATCCACGTCTATTGATCAGGTGGTCCATGAAAAAAAATCTATTTAAAAAATCCACGCCTATTGATCAGGTGGTCCATGAAAAAAATCTATTTAAAAAATCCACGCCTATTGGTCAGGTGGTCCATGAAAAAATCTATTTAAAAAATCCACGCCTATTGATCAGGTGGTCCATGAAAAAAATCTATTTAAAAAATCCACGCCTATTGGTCAGGTGATCCATGAAAAAATCTATTTAAAAAATCCACGCCTATTGATCAGGTGGTCCATGAAAAAAATCTATTTAAAAAATCCACGCCTATTGGTCAGGTGGTCCATGAAAAAATCTATTTAAAAAATCCAAGCCTATTGATCAGGTGGTCCATGAAAAAAATCTATTTAAAAAATCCACGCCTATTGATCAGGTGGTCCATGAAAAAAATCTATTTAAAAAATCCACGCCTATTGATCAGGTGGTCCATGAAAAAAATCTTTTAAAAAATCCACGCCTATTGATCAGGTGGTCCATGAAAAAAATCTATTTAAAAAATCCACGCCTATTGGTCAGGTGGTCCATGAAAAAATCTATTTAAAAAATCCAAGCCTATTGATCAGGTGGTCCATTAAAAAAATCTATTTTAAAAATCCACGCCTATTGATCAGAGTTTTAAAGTCTGATCCTGCACTACATAGCATATATCCGACCCCGCTACCTTCCTTGAATTTTTTACATCTTCCGTTAACAAAATAAACAAGAACTCATGAAATTCCTTAAAAAATAACACACAAAAAAAAACGATGCCAAGATATGTCAGTGAAAAGGAAAAATAGCAATGTGACACATGTAGCCAAGTGACAATAAACCAGCAGAGGTGAAGTGAAGAAATTGCAAAAAATCCTGCAACATCAGATCACATGCCCTCATCAGCATCATCAAACCGACATCCTTCCCCAACTCTCCAACTTTAGACGCATAACCTCATACCCCAGCTAGAAAAGTGGAGACGAAGGTAATGAAATTTTTGGCTTAATCCAGGGGACGAAAAAGAAAATGTTGGGGAAAAATACAGAAACAGAAAATCAGACAGCTTAAGTGAAGAAATACGCTGGGAAGGGCAAGTAGGAGGCGGAGCCAATGGAGGAGTGAGTCAGGACAACAAGTACGATGATGACGACAACGAGGACTACAACGACAATTGTATGGTTCATATGATGTGCTGCTGTGTGGCAGTATTACGTATGCCCAATTTAAATGCGCGTTCACATATATCATTCCGGTTGACAGGACAATTCTCTTATCTACAAAAACCCAACGCACTCATTCCCCTTTTTCTTAAACATGACACACATGTATGTACGTGTGCGTGTGTGCATGTGGCTACACATGCATATTTACATATACTGTTTCGCATAAGCTTTAGCCGCCTTAGCCTTGCCATCACCACTTCAGGATGGAAGCCTTGTAGCCTTGGTCATGCATAAGTATGGAGTGGAGGACACTTTTCATTGGTAAGTAAAAAAACTCATACAGAGGATTCTACAATACTGACACACACTCAGGATTTAAAAAAAATAGAATCACATGGACATGCAATGATGTGCCACACTTTTCCTCATATAAATTTGTTTGAGAAAAATAAAAAAATGGAAAACATAACAAAACGCCAACAAAAGAGGCAACATTTCTCAACAGTTTGTATTGTATTTTCGTTTTGTTTTCATATTTAAATCCAAATTTACAGTGGTGTCCTTTAATTATTTAATTTTGAAAATTTATGAAGAATTTTTATACCCTCCGCCATTATGTGGACCATTTGTCATTCCGTTTGCAATACCTCGAAATATTCGTCGGAGAACCCATAAAGTTTGTATATTGTGAGCAGCATGATATATCGATGTATGTAGCCATCACGCCTTTCTGTTGACACTTGTTGACAAAGTCCCTCATCTGTTTTCGGTATTTTAAAGTATTTAGACGCATTTTACAACTCATGTGGCGGTGTTTAGGCATTTTTTCCATAAACGGTAAAGTTCCAAAATAACCCTCCTATAAGCGAATTTTTAATGTTTTAGTCTATTTTTGCATTAAAGTGATTCTTGGCCGGCGAAAAACCTATTTGTATATATTTTCAATATAGGTCAATTTGTGTTCCGTGAAAATTTTCGATATGTCTCAGAGCATGAACAACTATTTTACAAATTTTATATTTACACTGACAGCACTTGGTCCATCATATATCGGCCAACTTATTTTGAAAAATTCAGCTACGACCTTCAACGTACCGAAAATGTGTTGGTCACTTCCAAACCATTATATGTAGGCTATATCAAGATGGGTGGTCTTACCACAAAGTACCCAAAAGCCAAATTGAAACCTTCGACAGTGCGATCTCTATTAAATATTTTGAGATTTAGAAAATAGAATGACAATTTTAATATACACTCTAACTTATGGCGGATGATATTAAGAGATATACAAATCTTTACTTTATATATATATAAAAATGCAGTTTGAACACTAAATTTATATTTTCTTAATATTTTAAGAAAAACGTATCCCATTTAAGTATATAGTGCAAAGATGAGATATATATGTCAAGGTTTCCACACTAATGGTCATAGTCCATTTAAAAATGTCCGTCCTTCTGTCTTACTGACTATAACTGATTCGGTAGCTCCCCCCCCAAAATTATCACATATTTGCTGACAATTAATATTAAAGGTAATGCGATCAAAGTATCCGATTTGAAACCAAACTTTGCACATCCTTATATTTTCACGAAGCTTGTATAATGTTTGAAGATGGGGCTTGGTCATTCATCCACTCACATATGTCCAACATATTGAATATTTTTAAATCTCATATGAAGCGAATGAACCCGTGTATGTCTTTGAAACTTAAATCAAGATCGAATATGGGGAATATCGGAAAGTGGGACTTTTCGGTCCACTCCTTCTAGTACCTTCCCCTAGAATGTCTAAAGTTGTAAATCTCTTATGAAACTAATGAAATATCCAAATTTCATCTAAACTTTGCATATCGTAATATTTTTAGCAAGCTTAGATAAACTTCGAAGATGGAACTCATCAGTCCACTCCACGACCTCAAGATTGGAACCGATTTGATCTAATCTTCTCACATCTCACATCACCATATACATAAGATTACAGTGTTGAAAACATGTAAATTGCATATAAAATGAATGAAGTATCCGATTTGATCGATTGTTTGCAGCGTCTGCCGCCACATCCCCCCTCATAATCGAATAATTCGTTGAAACTTACACAGAATTAAAAGCGAATGGTGAATCATGTGTGGTCTAAACGCATCTAATGGTATATATCTACCGGCAAGACTGACTCACTATTTACTTGTTTTAGTAAACTGCAATAGTCCTAAGCACATTTTTCAATCGTAGTTGCAATTTAGGATTCTCTAGCTGAGTAACTTGCAGAACATGTTTTAAATATTTGGGCATAGTACCTTGGCATTGTAGTGACTTTCATTTACATTATCTGCTTTCAATTGGGAACTTACAGCCTTAATGTATGTTCCCATAATTACCATTTAATGATACCTCACGAAATTTTAGTTTTTATTCGGCATGACAGTTTTTGGCTTCGATTTTAGTGCCAATTTTGCACATATATGGTCATCAGCAGACCTGCAGGGAATTACTAAGGATATGATGTATTCAATTCATACTAAAACCAGTGAGCAGAGCAGTAAAGTCGTATGGAGCCGATCATATGATACCCTACACAACTAACACTGAGGATCTACAACTTTCTGCGGATCTATATTCCGAGCCTTGACAATATGTTTCGACATTTCCACTGTCTTCACCGATTAGAGCAAGAACTCATATTTCTTACCCTCAATATTTAAATCATAAGATTCATGCTTATATTTTACACACATGTGCTTTTGGTCATTTGACTCCCTAAATATTGACCGATCACTATTAAAACATTCATTCCCAATAGTAGTCCAGACCCCTGCCTCGTGTAAAAATTGTGATGTTCGGCTTACAATAATAACCTCTAGACAGACTAGAAAACCTGACAGAAATTAATGTTTCGGTCCACTATCTTAACTTCACTATCTTGACCTCAAACCGAACTTCATGTAAAATTCCATAGTATTCGAGTTACTACTTAATATCAGAATCAGGGTGCGCAAAAATTCCCTCGCGAATGATTCAAAATACGCTCTTTTCTTTTGAGCTCATTTTACGAATGAATTTATTGCGATAAATTCTTTACCAAACGAATGTTCGCACACACACAACAAACGAGTGAGAGCACACACCAACGTTTGGTGATTGAAAATCTTTCTGACATTCGTTCACGAATGAAAACGAACATTCGCGAATGCTTAAAACAGCATCAATAATAACAACAAACGTTCGCGAACTCAAGAGTTGTTGGGCATATGTTTTGTTATTCGCGAACATTTGTTTTTTGCGTTTTTCAAATAAATGTTTTTCAACAACGAATGCTCTCGAAATATCGATTTGACGACGATTGCAACGTAATTTTTTCTTTCGTGAAATTTTCGTACAATGCAAACATTCGCGAGAGACTGCAAATGCTTGTTTATTCATTGTAAATCTATCATTGGCGATAAATTAAATACAATCGTATTCTCGTCGTGAGCTTTCGTGAGAAAGTTCATATTTTAATCGTTCGCCGCACACTGATCGGAATACGTATTCACCTGTAAATATTTAAGTATTACTCCCAAATTCGAATAGATATATCACTATTGGTATCAATTTAAAGGTCAACAACTTCTCTTGGATATACTATAAACTTATCGGGTCTATCTCCTTCAGTAGTGACTATATACGCCTTAGAATGCAAATTTTCCAATTTTCTTCACAGAAGTCTGGGTTCATTTGAACCGCTAAATATTATTATGAGCCATACTTGGTTCATTGGTCAGATCCCTTTCTCTGTGTAAATTTTCATTTTGTCATAATTGTACCCTATAGAGCGATCAGAAAAACAGACAAAAATAACGATTTTGGTACATTTGATCCCCTTAATATTAGCCCATTATTACCGGTCATACATGCAAAATTTCGTGACAATTGGTCCACTCCTGGGGCGTGCAGAGTGTTTACAAATTATAATGGACAGACGGACACACATGGCTAGATCGATGTAGCTAGTTGATATATGACGATCAGTATACTAAAAAGTGGGTCTAGAACTAATATTTCGCGGCGTTACAAACTTCTGGGTCACACAAAGCTAACATATCCTTACAATATCGATTCGTAGGATATAACTAGTGACGTAGTTATGACGTAGAAATCAAAGTTCAACCAGTTTTGTGAAATATAATGGGTATGAATTTGACAAATAACTTTAGGACCAATTAATAATGCACAATATGCACGAAGAATTCCGGTAGAATTTTATGTATTATATCCGTTATGTATGAGCCGAGGCCAAAAAGTGCGCACTTTGGGTTAAATATGGTAGTAGAAGGTAATATATTTCAATTGTCGCCATTGTATTCAACTACCTGAGGATAATATAAAAGTTGAAACATATAGAAAGTCCGGAATATAGAATCCTTCATCCAAATGCATCCTACCCACTGTTTAATCACATTTTGTCACAATTGTTTTATTTTCGGCGAGTGAAAAGTGGCAAAGGATATTTGTACCAAAGAAAACAAAAAAAAACCCCAAAAACGAATACTCAGTCTGAATTGGGAATCCTTTTGTGATATTTTACGCAATTCACACATTCCTTTTATGTTGTATTGCCTCGCATCTTCATTTCATCCGTTTAATCTTTTTAGCTGATATTTCAGTTGTGCAAAATGCCATGTCCTGTTTGGCTGTCTTTGTGTCTGTCGGTATGCATTTGGAGCGGAAGCAAATTTACGAAATTATCACATGTTCTTTTTCTTACCCAACAAGAACAACAACAACGACACGAAGAAAGTTATGTTATTCCTTTTGGGGGCTTTTGTTTGTCTTTATGTTATCTGCATCTTTGTTTCCTTTCTTTCTTTCCTGGTGACAAATTGATATGAGAGGATTTGTATCCTTTGGTAAAGTGTCAAAAATATTGTGCAACGTTTTTTCTGGGACTTTTTTGTTTCGTTATGTTTTTTTTTTTTTGTGAAACGAAATGCAAATGAAGCAATAAGCTATAAGGAATGTATATATTTTTGTATTGGTGAATACATTTTGGATTTAAGAAATATTTTTTAAGGTACTTACATTTTGAGTATTGAGACAATTTGGTGGCAACACCCCGAAAGATTCGTCAGATACCTCATAAGGAGAATATATATTCTTGATCAGAATAAAATTATATGTCGATGTATCCATATCCGTCTCAATGTCATAATAGACATTGAAATGATTATTCATTCCGGATTATTGGTGAATGAAAAACTTTTTCTTAGAATATTTCCAATATAGGTACATGTTTTTAATAGATCCTATACAAAGGTCCCGGTTAATGTTCGGTATGTGAAAGTTTTTATTACAATAGAAATAATAAATGTACGATCACTTTCTGTGTTAATGTATTTCCAAATAATGGTTCCCTGTAAAAATATAATAATTGTGGTTGACTTTTCGGTAAAGACCCCTCTAAAAGAACACTACTTTATTATACCCTAAACAACTATGATGTCATGGAGTGATATTGTTCCTAGACCCACTTTTAAGTATACCGATCGTGATATCTCGACTAGATGAGTCGATCTAGACATGTGTGTCCGTCCTTCTGTCCATTATTATAAGGATTACGATGGGTTTTGGCTAGAGACGACCCCTAATATTTTTGGTAATGATCGCTTAATATTTACCGAATAAAATGGACCAAAAACTTTATTTTTTGTCTATTTTTCTAGTCGCTCTAGAGGCCACAATTATGAACCGAACACCACGAAATTTTACACAGTGATGAATATTTAAGCATTGAATAAGCATGACGGTTTTGATGAAGGTCGGTCAATATTAAGAAGACATTTGTGTAAATAATTACAACATTTTTATTTTGGAGCGTATATATTTACTACTGAAGAACATAGACCCGAGAAGTTGGTTGATCCGAGGGTGGTTGACCTTCAAATTGGTACCAATTAAATTGTTGTGTGTACTCGAATGTGAGAGTTATACTTACATATTTACAGGGGTCTACGTATTGTGATGTTGTTTAATATTACCAGAACCCACTAGAGGGCTGATATGTCGGTCTGATCGCTTTGACATTTTACATGAATTTACTTTTTTGGTCAAGGACGACGCCTATAATTTTCGGTGATGTAGAGATGATATTTAGGGGGTCAATGAACAGAAAACATTATTTTTGTCTGATTTTCTAGTCGCTCTAGAGGCCATTATTATATGCAGAGCCTCACGGTGAAAGGAATCTGACCATATACTTAGAACGGCTGTTTATATGATGATCGGGTCAAATCAACCAAAACCCTAGTCGCTCTAGAGGCCATTATTATATGCAGAGCCTCACGGTGAAAGGGATCTGACCATATACTTAGAACGGCTGTTTATATGATGATCGGGTCAAATCAACCAAAACCTAATTAACCAAAAGTTTATTTTATGACGTAAATTTTAACACGGGAAAACAAGATTTGGAAAATACCTCAGGGTTAGAAAGTGGATATCTTGGCCTACAGTAGGGCAAGAGGGTGCAAATATTGCCCTGACAATATTAGAAACTTAGATTTTAGTGGTAGTTGTGTGGGGTATTATATGGTCGGTCCCGTCCGACTATACTATTTTTTTATAACCTATTAATTTTTTTTTTTTTTTTTTGCAAATCGCTAACTGATTTTTTAATAAATGAAAGGACCTAAAATATTTTGTGTAGACATCTACATACATCCAGCATTATTTTTGTAGACTCAAACCCATTGTCGAATCACATTTCCATTCCGATTAGACGCCTTCGTTTTCCGATCATTTTTTCTTGATGTGCGGAAATAAAAAGAATTTATTGGGTGTCAATTACAGATTAACAGTGGTGCCCTATAAATTCCGCAGTGTTGACCTATAAAATCGGTTAAAAAACACTGAATTGAATCGGTATCTGAGAGCTCGTATTTTTATACCCTACACAAATAATTTGTAAAGGGTATTACACATTTGTGTCACCAAAAGTCTGTACGCCACGGAATATTGATCTTAGACCCATCTTTTAGCATACATAATTGGCTGTTACAGTATCGGAATCATAAACACCATTTACAATTTTAGAAATCGTATCACCGACTTTCAGGATTCCCGCCCGATCGGTTCGCTCAAATTCAAATTTCCATTACTACCTACGTCATATAATCCAATGGAAATCTATCTATCATCCCAAGGACCTCTCGGAACCCTTCAATACCGAACGAGGATTCAGTCAAACAAGACAGTTCGTCGTGTTACATTTTTAACATCCTGCTGGAAAAGGCCATACGATATGCAAATGTGAACAGAAATGTCACTATTTACACCAAAAGGCATATGTTACTTGTCTATGCCGACGACATCGACATAATGGGTCGAACATTGCGAGCGGTCACAGCCACCTTTGAACGAATTGAGAAGGAGACTGCCAAAGTGGGAGTGGCAGTAAATGGAGGGGAGACCTAGCTGATGGTATCAACGCGCAAGACGTCCAATAGACTCGGACCAACTGTGGAACTTGAAAACTACAGATTCGAGGTGGTGATCGAGCTTATGTACATCAGTACCGCCATAAACAAAACTAATAAAATTAGCTTTGAAATCCGGAAAAGAATAGTGTTGGCCAACAGATGGTACTATGGTCTGAGTAGTAATTAAGAATAAGGCCACCTGTCATACTCTACAAGACGCTGATACTACCTATGCGGTTGTAACTAAAGTCTTCGAAATATTTATGGACCGATCTGCGTCGTCGCTGAACATCGCCGTCGAGTGAACCATGAGTTGTACCATCAATACTCGAACATCGACAGAATGGATGAGGATACACCAGGTCAAAAGGCATATAAAAGCGACCCAAATGATGGTTTACGCTGAAGGGAAGCCACGAATTCGATGTAAAGATCAAGAGGAAGACAACAACTTAGGTTCTAGCTTCAGCCATTTTGTCTGGGCGTTGATGAATCGTAAAGTCAGTCAATCACTTCACTCTTTTATTAGCTAAAAATCGGATAACACAATTCTATTGGAGTTATGATCAAATAGTATATGCTATTTCTCCGACAATCTATTGAACATTCTCTCTGAATAGATATAACCATCTGATTGCCCGATATTCCAAATTAATAATTCTCTAAAAATATTTTTAGAAACCTACAGTTCCGACAGAATTTATTTACGTTTTTACTTGTAAATACTTAAATTGTTAAAAAAGGGCTAAGTCATATTCTTACCATTTGATAACCTAAAATGGAGCTTATGTACACAAAGAGCTGAGGGGAGGGGTTTTAAGGTAGTATATATAGAGCTGAAGCTCAGAGAATCTATATTGACGAGGTCAATGCCTGTGACACTTTATACAAGATATGAATATAGATAGATCGGATATTCAATAGATCTGAAGTTCAATAGTTTTTTATAGACGATCAAAAGCTCAGGATCCCAACAGATAAGCTAAATCTTAGGGACGATTCCATATCGTCAGGGAGTTCCAACAGAAGTGCTGAAGCTTCGGGTGTATTTTAGGGGGATACATTCTGAAGTAGGAAAATACAGTCCTATTGCATTGCAAATATAGCTGGGAGCTTCAGTCATCATTGTCTTCATATGGAGGTTATTCCAAACTTTACTATTCTATTTAATTTTAAAAATTAAAAATTTACAATTCTATTTAAATTACAGCCACTTTGTTTTGAAAAATCATCCGGAACCTAGTCTAGGAAATCCTCTAATCCATAACCTATCCATGACATTAAATGTCAAATATGTGATAGCCTACCTCCGAAACTAACTTCCTCCATTGTAGCTTGTTGCATTTAGGTATCTATTAAAGCCATTTACGTAACTTCCAAACTCAAGATTAAACGCTATACTTTACCACCATTGTAACCACTTCTGTATTATAATCGCCTTCTAATTATCTAACCAAAACAAATTCAACGCAGCTCTTGACATTAAAAGCAATTACATTTGGCGCTAGAAAAATGTCATTCCACTTCCATAGGAAATGTATATCCCCGTCTATCTTGTTAACTTAGAAGACAATGCATTTACGAAAAATATCATTCGGAAAAAATGCAAACAAACAACCAAACAACAACTGTCACTTTAGAAAATAGAGAAAATATTGTAATTATGTGTGATATCTGACTTGTGGTTGTGAAATTAGGAATTATGACAGTCACAACTTCTGTCGCAAAACCATATGCATGCGTCGAGCAGATATTGTTCCATATTTCTCACAACAAACACTGACACACACACACAAGTCAATTTAGTAAAAATCATGATCTAAAATGAAAATAGTTGTTGTTTAAAATGACATGCAAACAACTCCCTCTGCCAGCAACAACAACAATAGGTCAACATTAAACAACAAATCACAATATTAGCTCCAAAGAACCTCCGATACAAGACAGCCAAAATTGCCATTAGTCGTTTGTCGTTGGTTGGTTGGCTGTCTAGATGGTTGGTTGCAAGGACGGCCAAATCATACATACACCCCTACACACAGATAGAGACCATGTCTAAAACTAAAACAAAATTGCAGAATCCAAAAAAAGCAGAACAAAAACCAGAAAAAAATCGAAAAACGCATAAAAATTTTTGACGTATTGTGAAACGAAAAAGCGATAAATCTCAACGATAATTGCAATAACACTGACAGCGACACCAACAACAACAACATCTACAACAATAAGGCAAAACAGCACCAACAAGACAAAACAACAGCGACATCACCAACAACAACTACGGTGAGGACAGTTGGAGCAACAATGTGTGGCATAGACACAATAAAATTACATTTTTGTTATAGCCGAACATAGCGGCAACAATTTTTAACCCGAACAGTCAAACAGCCATCCAACCAACCATGCATGTGCAGGCCAACAACTTCATTTCGGCTTGGCATCGACATTTTCTGGTGGTGGGCTTTGTTGCAGTTGTTGTTGTTGCTGCTGCTGGTCGTTTTGTTTTTAACGCTGCAGTTTCTCGATAAACATGAACTAAAACAAGTTGTTAAAACAGCCCACCCGCAATTTTTTGGCGGATGGGAAAAAAACAACAGATCGTGGAATTTGTTTTTCTTCTCATAATCAATGAACAGTGTTATGAGTTCCGCAAAACTTTTGTAGGTAATTATGCCAGTGGGCTAATTAAATTTTGAAGACTAGCTGAAAAGGGTGTCTTTACAGGGCTTAAAGAGCTTAGGCAGTTTTACAGGCGAGCCGAAGCTCAGGGAGTCTCTATAAGCCAGTTGAAACTCAGGTAATGTTTGTAGATTATCCGAAGCTTAGGGACTCTTTATATGCGAACTGAAGCTCAGAGAGTCTTCTGTATACGAACTAAAGCCCATGGAGTCTTTATGTCGAACTGAAGCTCTGGGATTCTTTAAACCCAGTCGAACCTCAGTGTGTTTTTATAGACGAATTGAGGCCCAGGGAGTCTTTTGTAGACCACCTAAAGGCCATGAAGTTTCTATGGACGAAAGGTTTTTATAGACGAACTGAATATCTTCATATGTAGCCTGGAGCTCAGACAGTCTTCTGACGATAAACTAAAGCACATGGACCTTTTGGATGATCTGACGCTCAGGAAATCTTGAAGCTTAGGGAGTCTTTTGCAGACAACCTGAAGGCCATGTACTCTTCTTTGGCGAGCTAAAGCTTAGGGAGTCTTTATAGACGAGCTGAAGATCAGTAACTCTTCGGTGAGGCTCAGGAAGTCTTTACAGACGGTCTGAAGCTCTTTGTAGACGAGCTGAAGTCCAGGGAGTATTTATAGACAACCTCAAGTCAGGGATCCTGAACAGAGCTGAAGCTCAGGGAGTCTTTAAACACGAGCTGATGGTAGTCATCTATAGACTGAAACTGAAGGGTGTCTTCTGTAAATGAGTTAAAGAAAGACTGAAGCCGAGCTGAAGCCCAGAGCTGAAGGGAATCTTCCTCTGTAGGCGAGCTGAAGCTGAAGTCCCGAGCTGAAATCCAGGCTGCAGGGAGTCTTTTTCTGAAGTCCAGGGCTGCAGGGAGTATTATTCCAGGGCTGAAGGGAGTCTTCTTCTATAGACGAGCTGAAACCCAACGGCTGATGGGAGTCTTCTTCTATAAACGAGGTGAAGCCCAGGGATGATTGGAGTCTTTTTCTATAGACGAGCTGAAGCCCAAGGCTGATTGGAGTCTTCTTCTATAGACGAGCTGAAGCCCAGGACTGATTGGAGTCTTCTTCTATAGACGAGCTGAAGCCCAGGGCTGATTGGAGTCTTCTTCTATAGGCGAGCTGAGGCCCAGGGCAGATTGGAGTCTTCTTCTATAGACGAGCTGAAGCCCAGGGCTGATTGGAGTCTTATTCTATAGACAAGCTAAAGCCCAGGCCTGAAGGGAGTCTTCTTCTATAAACGATCTGAAGAAAAAGAAAAAAATCTTCTTTTATAGACGAGCTGAAGCCTAGGCCTGATGGGAATCTTCTTCTATAGACGAGCTGAAGCCCAGGCCTGATGGGAGTCTTCTTCTATAGACGAGCTGAAGCCTAGGCCTAATAGGAGTCTTCTTCTATAGACAAGCTGAAGCGCATGGCTTAAAGGAGTCTTCTTTTATAGAAGATCTGAAGCCCATGGCTTAAGGGAGTCTGAAGCCCATGGCTTAAGGGAGTCTGAAGCCCATGGCTTAAGGGAGTCTGAAGCCCATGGCTTAAGGGAGTCTGAAGCCCATGGCTTAAGGGAGTCTTGTTCTGTAAAGAGCTTATGGGAGTCTACAGACGAGCTGAAGGGAGTCTCTACAGACGAGCTGAAGGGAGTCTCTATAGACGATCTACAAGGAGTCCCTATAGGCGAGCTGAAGGGAGTCTCCAGAGACAAGCTGAAGGAAGTATAGTCTGCTATAGACGAATTGAAGGTTGTCCTCTAAGGAAGACCTGAACTCTCATTTTTATACAAAAATATTTCAATGAGGAATACTGTATCCTGTCGCTGCTTGTTCGTCAACAACCAAACAGTTTTTTGTTGGACACATAAAATGATTATTTCGAGGCAGACACATTCCTTCTAATGTTGTAGGTTGTAGAACTCTCTGAAAAATAGGTAGGTAGGTAGGAGTGATGCCAAACGTAGGAGGAGATGGCGGTGGTGGCCGTTAAAAGTCAAACATAAGTTGAGTACTACACCAATGGGGGGTAGCAACAACATCAGTAGTTTGCCTCAGCAACAACAACAACCACATCTCCGTCCACAGCATGTACATGTGTTCTAATGTGAACATTTGCCAATAAATTGCAAATCAAAGTCACATTTTTGGCACAAACAGACATATTAGCGAACGTCCTACCCAACTACAAACATACCTATCCACCAACTACGACGACGACAATGCCCATACCACAAGCAACAGCAACAACAACACAAACAACAACTTATTCACATTACATACTTTGTGATATGTGATATGATGTTGTTGTTGTTGCTGTGCGTGTCCTTGTTGCTATTGTTGTTGGTTCTTGTTATTATTGTAATGTCACTTTTTGCGGAACTCCTCTGTTCGGTACTGCCAAAATGTCTGTGTCGCACAATTTGACTAGGAATGGCGGGACCAGCAATATCATGTGTAGATGTGTGTGTGCAAAGATTTTACTTAGATTTGTGTTTCCGAATATTTGCATCGACAGATGCCCCAAGGAAGGCGTAACTTTGTGTCATTAGAAATTGTTCAGAAAACTGATAGGTATATCGAATCGAATTCGGGATATAAGTACGTACAGTGGTCCATTATGAGAGATATGCATGAGGTTATACTTTGGAGGGTGGATATTCGCCTATAGACAGTCGTATGTAGATGACCTGAAAGGAATATTTATAGATGAGCTGGAAGGAATTTTTATAGATGAACTAGAGCGAACCTCAATAGATTATCTGAAAAACTGAGTCTCCATAGAAGAAGCGAAGATCTGAGTCTCTATAAACAAGCTGATGAAGGTAGTCCTAATAGACGTCTGAAAGGAGTCGTATATAGACATGCTTAGGGGGCAGGGAGGCTTCACAGAAGAGCTGAGGCTCTTTATAAACGACCTGAAGTTCATTAAGTCGTTATAGATGAAAGGAGTCTCTATATACGAGTTGAAGAAAGTCTCTGTAGACGAGCTGGCGGGAATCTCTATAGATGAGCTGAATGGAGTCTTCTATAGGCAAGCTGAAGGGAGTCTCTGTAGACGAGCTGAAGGGAGTTGAATAAAGTTTCCATAGATGAGCTGAAAATGGTTTATATAGATGAACTGAAGGTCTCTGTAGTCGAGCTGGGGGGAGTCTCTATTGATAAGCTGAAGATGGTTCTATAGAAAGGGAGTCTGAAGAGATTCTCTATATATGATCTGAACGGAATCTGGTACCATTTACGGAATTTGGAAGATTTAGCCGCATTTTCTAACAGAAACGTCCATAATGTTAAATTACGGCTATTTGGAGGCTGGCATACATCTATGCAGAAAAGGATATCCATATTTTAACATTTCCCATACAACGGTAGCGGCGCATTCTCAGTGATGAAAAGGCTTTATACGCATTCTCCAACCGAAAGAACTTGTAAAAGGCATTCCGAATTTTTGCAAGTTGACATATGTATGCCTATGCAGAACATTTTTATGATAGCCTCTGTGCTCGTTTTCGGTTTAAAGGCATTAAAGCCTCCGTCGAATAAATAATTTGAATGAGATACTCACATCATACCACTGTTCCCTATGTTATTTTAAAAATACAACACAATTCTCTATTTATATATTATCAGTCTGGAGATGGATATGCGTTACCTCAATATGTTTAAGTGTCTACATTTGCCGATAATTTCTTTGTGATTGGTGGTGTGACCACCCACAAATTTTTTCCGGCTTCCTCCACCCCCTACGTAATGTTGGGACATTTCAACTTTAAGTATTTTATGACATGTTCTGGTCATGTTGTCACATGTTTGCCAACCTTCAATGGAACACTAGTAACAAAAACAAAAAAAGCAACTACATCTATAAAATCACATCCACCCAATACTTTGTTAGATCATTCCTACAGAGGTACTTACATGGCACCCTCCCTCTCGGGTTTTCGTATGCCACCATGTAAGGAAAATATTGTAGGTGGTTAGAAAGACACGTATGTTAATGGTCACATACCCTCCATATATACACACACGGGGTTTGTGACATAAGGGGTCAATTTGGCAAATGTAACAAGCATCGGGCATGCAAGCAAGCAGCAATCCAAACCATCCGACCAACCGACAGACCAACATCATCCACAGTAAATGACATAACATTAGAAAATGTCGTCGTATCGATATGTCGTCCGTTCATGTTATCCTTATGCGTGAGCATTTGAATATTGTTGCTTTCCCGAAATTTCAACTTGACGTTGGACGTTGGACCATTTGTTGTGTGTTATCCCCAGTATGCACATTGCAGTTTGGGGGTGGTGTAGAGGGATGTAAAAGATCAAAAAGACCAGATTAAGCAAATTGTTTAAAAGTGATACACACACATTTTGGTGAAGGATATGTGAAACGAAATTTTTATAAATTATGAAATGTCAGGGACTAAAAATATCGGGATCCACACCTGTAGTAAATGGACATGTTCACAGGCTTCAGATATAAACACGCCATATAAATACAAATTTTGGAACATGTGGAATAAATAAACAAAAGCCGTATCATCCAATAGATCCGTTGACTGGAAATTTCTGAACAGCGCTGACAAAACTGAATTGAAAAAAATGTTAGATTTTGTTGGAAAATATGCTAAGAAATGTGCCAGAAAAATATGCTAAATTTCTGACCAACGTAGATGCTTATTGTTTTTCGTAATTATCGAACATTGTGAAATTGTATATGGGGGGACAACGAACAAGCATATTTTGCGATACGATAATTAGTGTATCAAGTGAATAAATATAAAATTTCAGTCAGTTTCTAGATTTATAACCCAAGCACCAATAAATTTTATACGGGGAAGAATATCTGGTCATCGAAAAACATGGATGTTTTAATAATGATCTATGAATATTTAGCCGGTCAAATAGAACATTGTATATCCCGACATGGGAATTAGTTTCGCAGAAAATGTACGTCCAATGGTAGTTGTGTAGGCTATCATAGGGTCACTTCAGACTGTACTGCTCGACTCACATTGAAAAATCAAACTCATCGTGTGAAACATACGCAAATTTCAATGTGAAATTAGATGAAGCCAAAGATATCAATAACTGTAGACCATTTTCAGTGCTTAACGAGTTTAAAAAGTGCTAAATCTAGCACTAAAAGGGCTAAGTTGGCAACACTGTTCCTGCAGTACATTAGTGTCCCTTGGAATTTCGAAAAGCCCATTCTTAAGGTGTTCCTAAGAACAAGATAAATTGAGTTTTGCAGAATATTAATTATACTGCACGTTCGATTTCTGTTACCCACAAAGGAAACACTTCGAACATCACATAGACATATTCAAGACTTTGGAAGCAGAGTATCCATAATTTTGGCTGCACCACATAGCGTCTAGAATGACTTACCGATTTGAACACCCACTGATTCGCATAGGGATTGGGTCTAGAGGATGGTTAAGTTAGGTAGTTCCAGAATGATGTAGTTCATTGAAACTATTCCGAGAAAGGAACAATCGGAACGAGTTCCCGCTCTTTAAATATTATAGTTATTTTTCTGATCTCGTTCCTTTCACTGATCTCTTTCCTCTATTCCCATACTCTTCATTCGTTCTCGTTGGTGTTTCAGATACTGTTACAACATATAACATGTGCTCGTAAATTTATAATAGTAAAAATATTTATGAAAATAAAGTAGAAAAAAATGTTGTGCTTTTCGTCCTACAGTTGAATTCTGTAGCTTCTGAATATTCTACTAAATAGAAATTATTTAAAATAACTTTTTGGTTTACTAGTTTCATCCATCAACCAATCAACACGGAACTATGTTAGGGAAAAAAAGAACGATGAAAGAGAGAGATTCAAAGGAGCTATCTAGGAGTCAGAACTATATGGTGCAAAGGAACTACATTGAAGGACTAGTTCCTTTTTAAAAAAATCAACAGAAAGATCGATCCGCTACTTGAACTAGATTGCTCAGTTCTAGAGGATGGTTGTTGGGTCTCAGATAGTGAGGTCCTGACAAATTGGTGATGCCGACATATTTTTACCCTCGGACTATGGTTTGCGGAGGTATCCTTCAAAATGTTGACACTTTGTGGGAAGTTACAATCAAGGCTAAGTAAACATATTACGTTATCGAAGTTTGGATGAAACTTGGTCCTTGGTTTCACATAAGATTTACAAAATTTTGAGAGTTTGTGGGGGGAAGTACTAGAGGGAGAGTAGAAGTATGGTTAAAATATTAGGTTGTGCAAAATTTGGTTTAAATCAGATGTTCTGTTCGCATGAATTTGTATTTTTAGCACAATTTAACAAATGTTGTGGGGACCGGTTTCCCCATCTTCGAACCTGATTTAAGTTTGAAAAAAAGATTACGATGAGCAAATTATGGATCAAATCGGACATATAACTCGCTTAAATTTGGTTTTAAAAATATTGAGAATTTTGGCCGTTTTGGGGGAGAGGTAAGAAGCAGTTGACCAACGGGTCCCATCTTAGAACTAGACCTAGGCTTGGTAAAGATAATAGGTTTAAGATAATGGGTCTTATGCATAAAAACGAGCAAAAGCGATGAGTTGAGTCAAGTAAGCAATTGCTCGTAAGTTGAGTTAGATCGAACAGCAACTGCTTTTGCTCAATTTCGTATGCATAAAAATGAGTTCAAACCAATTGCAAATACTTGAGCAAATTGAGATCAAACTTCTAATTGTTATTAAAATGCAAACATCTCGTCAAGTGGAAGTGAATTAGAAGTTGTATTAAATACTAATAATAAAATAGAAACTGACGATATATCGGCATTTTTAGTACAATAAAAATTAAAGAAAATAAATATTTACTTGGAAAAAGTCAGTTACCAAGTGTCAAAGAAATGAAGCAAACAGTTGGAATAGAAATAACGGATTATATTATTATTTTATTAGGTTTATATTATTATAATCCGCACCATAAGGCGGAGTGCAAATACGCCACACATCGAAATATTTGTCGAAGACCTCCTAAAGTATATGTATTTTCCTGATCAAAATCAATTATATCCATACCCGTCTGTTGAAACCCGAATATTTGCAAATACTTGGCTAATATTCCTAAACTGTTCATTCCGTTTATAACATCTCGAAATATTCACCTGAGACCCCATAAAATATATACACTGGTACATCCTGAACCTTTGGGAAGAGGTTATGTTTGTTTGTTAGTGAAACGCTTTGAATTTTGCTATCGATGATGATCCAAAGATTTTTCTATAGGGTGAAGATCTGATAATTGTGTTGGCCATCATAAAATCCGGATTTTAGACTCCCGCAAACAATCGTTGACATGTTTTGGTTTATATTTGGGGGTTATTGTCAAGCTTCAACACAAAATATTCATGGAATATTTTTCCAAAATCATTTTCTGTGATAAATTATGTTCACAATCACTGATAATTATTCCTTTTAGTGTACGCGAGTCAACTAAGAGGCATGCTCAACAAATGTTAAGCAAGAGCTCACAAAAGTAAGCAAAAGCTTGTTTTTATGCATATGAAAATGAGAACAATCTCATCCAACATCAATTTCTAAGTTCAAACTGAGCAAGAAGATATCATACGTGAGCAATGAGTAAAAGCAAATACATCAAATTTTATTATGCATACGACAAGCACCTTTTACTCAAAATATCGAGTCCGAGCTTAAGCTCACGTTTTATGCATGAGACCCAATAAGTTTGCTTCAAATCGGATAGTCCAAGATATTGTAAAATTAATTTTTTACATTTTGTTGAAATAAGTCGACTGTTCGAACTTTAACTTAATTTGGAAGTACTACTACGATGTGCAAAGTTTCGATAAACTCGGTTACTAACGACGACGAACGGACAATTTGATGTCGATTTACTCATATCGACATCAAATTGTCTGAAACGGATTTGGTCGAAAGAAACATGGGGTCTAAAACTAATATGTCGATAAAATCAGAGAAATGATCGAAGTTGACCGACATGGTATCAGTTGTAACATCGCCCATTAGAAAATCGACTACTATTGTTTTTTGCAAATAGAGGGAGGCATTATAAAGATACCTTTAAAATGGCAACAAATCATACAACAAAACGGTGCACATTTGACCCAAATCGGACATTCCAAAGCATGTAAAATAATGTCCTATAGTTCATATAAAAATAATGGATTTCTTTTTCCCCAACCTAATATTTCGTAGAGTTACTTTTTTTCGGTATCAAAGTGTATATACCTATTGACTGAGAAATGCGGATATTAAATGGGTGTTATGTGAAGACACAGACCTAAATTGACTATTTTACAGCCCAAATGCAATAATTTGGGTTGGAAAATATCGATAAAAATTATATTAATAAGAGGCAATTACGATGTCATTGTTTAAAAAAAAAAAGATTCGACACCCAATGAGAACCAATCAAAGTCAATTCCGATAAAAAAAACTCGCCTATAATCCCAAAAATACCGAATAATGGCGTTGTATGAGGACTATCCTAAAAATTGGACATGAACATGACATATTTAGATTTAGAGAATGCTAGGGATGCAGAAGCAATTCAAAGGCCAGGTTGGCGCGATCACCAGCCATATCTATCTAGTGTTATTCTGATGTGTTGATGACAAGGTTAAAATGGTAGGAGGCATGCATTTTATCTAGAGGGAATTTAGTTTTTTTATTTTTACAAATTTTCGAAAATTCATGTGAAATATTTTTTTTTCTCCGCTAGGTTTTAAATGCGCGTCCCACTACCTTGGCAGCCGATAGTTTCGCTTTTTTATTCGAGCTAAGTATGTAATTGATATATCTTCTCCCAGGTGGGGCTGCCACCTACGCCTAGTCTCTCCTTGGTCTACTGTAGCCTACCATCTATTATTGCTTAGAAACAACTACTTCTTCAATTTGTTGTAGTGGTCCGGGTCCATGCTTTTTTTTAGAGTTACAATTTCCCCGTGGGTGGCACTATATCCTGCCATTTCGATTCTATGTTATGCCACTGTGAAATATGATTTCCTTCTCCGCCAGTACTCTTGGGCTTCCCAAAATACATAACCTTGACAGCCGATAGTTACGTTATTAAAATCCAGCTAAGTAGAAGAAGCCTATCCTAGGTTATTGGGCTACCATCTATCGTTACCTGGAAACAACGCCTACTTGAAATTTTGCAGTGGCTCGGGTTCATGCTTGTTTACTGTAGGTATTTTTCCTGCATATGTGGAGGCCTCCTGATATATTTTATTTGGAGTGGAATTTCATCTACACATCATCTACCCCATATTCGGAGCAGATTTCACAACGTCTCTTGATAAAAAATTTTCCTTGGGTCTGGAAACTTATTCAAGCTAAATATTTTCTTCGAATGTATTTTCCCTTTGGTAAACTATATTTTATTAATGCACGAAATTTAGTTGTTAGTCAATTATATATTGTAAATGCATTATTATTATTATCTTTTGTTAATTCATTATTTTTTATTTATTAATTTTATTTTATATTTTTTATTTCAACTTAATATTTTATTTTTTTTTTTCATTTCAGCCAACTTCAACAACCTTCCACACTCTTTGCTGGGTCATTGACGACGTCATCTCGTTTTTGGGTAAGTAGCCATATTATTAGTTTTGTGGCATTCAACAGAATGGGCATGACTGACACTTTCAACATCTAATTTACTCAAACCTTTTACTCGAAATTTTGAAATGCGTGTTCAAAGTCGATCAGAAGAAGGATAGGGTCGGATTGGTCGACCATTCGTTCGTTCTTTCATTAGTTTGGTAACATGTTAACTTATATGCAATGAAGTTTGTGCTTTTTGAAAGGTTGATTTGTGGGCGGATATATTTGCCAGCAGATAGTTGCGACTGTGTGGGTGTGTCTGTATGTGTGCACATGAACCCAATTTGAATATGACTTCTGGGTACATTTTGCACAAATTTGACATGTTTCCAATTGATGTTTTGCTATTTCTTATTATCGTAACATTCTTGTAGAACAGAATGATGTTGCAGACATATCAGTCTCTCCACCCACCCTACGCATTTAGCATTGATGCCTTGATGAATCTTCAATTGATTTTGAAAAATATTAAAGAAAAATGCATCATAGACACACACATACATATTCGTTATTTTAAATTCTTCTGTCTAAAATTGTCTACGTGAGTGTGTAACATTTTTATTTGTCTCCTGTTGCAAATGATAATGATGGGAACATACCAAATTTTTGAAAATGATTTTCCATGTCACGTGTCAAATGTCAAGTAACACCCATCCATCCGTCTTTACACTTGGGTCAATATTATTTTGTCCAAATCGTTTTTGAGGTGTTACCAACAAAACATGATGTTCCCGCGTAAAATCTATCTTGTCAATTTGTAAGTAATATTGGATTTGTTATTCGAGTTCTTATGGCGTGGGCGTCGACTTTTTGTAGCCTTGGGTCATTACAGTTTTTGTTTTTTGGTGTATGCACATATACATTGCTACGGCAAAAATGTGCCTCATCGAAATATTTGTTTTAGACCCCATTAAATTTGGAGTCGATTTACAAGGCTGAGGGATGTGTAGGGTTGAAATAATGAGGTAGGGATCGTTCTTAGGCTCATATATTTGGTGGAATTGAGTGGAAGATTAGGACTAAAATCTTGCTAGTAAAAAAAATGTTTTTTTAGGAGAATTGGTGTATAGGGATAAAAGGTGTTTGCGACCTTTAAGATTGCGAGAAGACCTGACCTCTTGAGGATCATTGTTGTTGTAGAATCTTTTTCAAAAAATGTGTGTTTCTAGAACGTCTTTATTAAAGCAATAGCCAGCCTTTGTACCTACAAAACTTTTGTTTAAAAAGTTTGGAGGTCAACGGAATTATACACAGGTTTAATTATTTTTATTGGGAGGTACTAAAGAGAGTGGAACAATGGTTCCCATCAACGAGCTTCATCTAGGTTTGATAAAATATTACAATTTGAAAATAGGATACTAAATTTAGATCAAATAGTATACTAAATTGACAATGGATTAAAAATTTTAAACACTTCCCACCAAGTGTCAAGGTGGGAAGTGCCAGAAGGAGTAAACCGACAGGCCTTATTTTCGGACATAATCTAGATACGCTAAACATACAATGATGTGCAAAGTTTCGCTGAAATTTGATATTCCGTTCGCTTCATATTAGATGTCCACGTTTTCAAAACGATGGCCTCCTGTGGGGGAGGTACTAGAGTTTCATCTAAAGTTCCATCTTTCAACATTATACAGTCATGGTTATCTATATATATAAAAGAGCTTAGTGTTAAGTGAGTGAGTGAGTGACTGACAGATCATCGCCCAGACGAAACGGCTAAAGCTAGAAGCTTGAAATTTTGAGTGTGGGTTGGTGTTGGTGTGTAGGCGTGAGATAAGGCTGGGTTTTGGGAAATTCGAACTAGAAGGGTACGAAAAGTACTAAAATGTACCAAATATGGTACCCTTTGTATTAGGCGAACGGGAAGAGCTAGAATTCTGAAATTTGGAATGTGGGTCACTGATGTAAAGTTAGGAAGATGTACAAAAGCGTTTTTGGAAATTCGTACTAGAACGGTACGAAAAGTACTAAAAAGTACTAAATGTGATACCATTTGTATTTGGCGAACCGGTAGAGCTAGAACTCTGAAATTTGAATTGGTGGTCGCTGAGTGTAGGATAGATGTACCAACGGGTTTTTGGAAATTCGAACTATAAATATCCGAAAAGTACTAAAATGTACTTAATTTTGTACAATTTCGTAGCATGTGAATTGATAGAGCTAAAAACTTGAAATTTGGAATGCGAATTAGGGATGAGATGTAGAGTCCATTTAAGGAGATGGTTTTGGAAGCGTGGACTCATGTGTACGAAAAGTACTATATGGTACTATATTTGGTACAAATTTTATTTGGAGCTGGAATCCTGAAATTTGAAATTAACATTACCGTCGGAGTGTAGGATTGGTAATGTACGTAGTTTTGGAATTTTTTTCAGTAATTTATATTCATGGGTACTAAATGGTACTAAATTTGGTACAATTTGAATTTTATGCGAACCAATAGAGCTAGAATCATGAAATTTGGAGTCATGATCACTGTTGGGGTGTAAGATCGAGATATGTAGGAAGTTTTAAACATTTTTACTAATGTGTACTAAATTTGGTACAATTTGAATTGTGGGTGAACCGACAGAGTTGGAATCCTAAATCTTGGATTTAGGATTACTCTGGGGGTGAAAGTTTGGGTTAAGTGGGACGTTTTGGAAATTCGTACTACTGTGTACTAAATTTGGTACAATTTGAATTGTAAGTGAACCGAAAGAGTTGTAATCCTGAAACTTGGATTTAGCATCTCTGTTTGGGGTAAGTAAGAAGTTTTCGAAATTCGTACTACTGTGTACTAAATATCGTACAATTTGAACTGTAGGTGAACCGAAAGAGTTGGAATCCTAAAACTTGGATTTAGGATCACTGTGGGGGTGTAGGATTGGGGTATTTAGGAAGTTTTGGAAATTCGTACTACTTATGTTAATGATTGAGCTATACCGAGAGGCATATTTGGAAATAATACAGTGTACTAAATTTGGTACAAATTGAATTGTGGATGAACAGATAGAGTTGGAATTCTAAAACTTGGATTTAGGATAACTGTGGGTTTAGTAAGAAGTATTGGAAATTCGTACTACTCTGTACTAAATTTGGTACATTTAAATTGGGAATCATTATGAGGGTGTAGGATCGGGGTATGCAGGAAGTTTTGCTGGAAGTAGAAGGGTACGAAAAGTACTAAAATGTACCAAATATGGTACCCTTTTTATTAGCGAACGTGAAGGTCCAGAAATGGAATGTTGGTCACTAATGGAAAGTTAGAAATATGTGCAAAAGGGTTTTTGGAAATTCGACCTATAAGTGTACTATAGGTACTAAACTTTACTGAATTTAGTTCAGGTTGGGAAGTGGTGTTGATGTACGGAAATGGTTTAAGACATTCGTACTTATGTGTATAAAAGTGTAAAATTGTACTAAATTCCGTACTAATTACTCTCAGTTGAGTGTGTAGAGATGGAATCGTGATAATCGGAATTAGTTTTAAAAAATCGTACTTATTTGTACGAAAAGTACTAAATGGTACTAAATTTGGTGGAAGTTGGATTTAGGTGAACAGATTGAGCTGAAGTCTTCAAATTGGGAATTAAAATGACTGTTGGAGTGTAGGACTGAGGTAGATTATGAAATTCGTACTTATTGGTACGAAAGGTATATACGGTACTAAATTTAGTACAATTTGGATGTTGCTTGAAAGGATAGAACTGAAAACCTGAAATTTGGAATTAAGATTTCTGTTGAAGATTGAGCTAGAGACATCTTTGGAAACTCGTATTTATGTGTACGAAAAGTACTAAACGGCACTAGATGGATTTGGGTGAACGGAGAGAGCTGGAAACCCATAATTTGAACTAATGGTTGATGTTTGAATATAGAATTGAGATATGGAAGCATATTACCTATGTGTACTAAATAGTACTATATTTGGTACAACTTGATTACGTGTGAACGGATAGAGCTGGACTCCCGAATTTTTTAATTAAAATTACTGTTGAAGTGTAGTATTGAGCTATGGAGACAACTTTGGAAACTCGAATTTATGTGTACCAATAGTAAATAGAATAGAAAATTCACTAAATTTGGAATAATTTGAATTTGGGTAACGGAGAGAGCTGGAAACCTAAAATTTGAAATGTGGGTCATTGACGGAGAGTTAGAAAGAAGGACCAAAAGGGTTTTTGGTACTAAATTTAGTGGAGGTGACGGTATAGAGGTAGTCTTGAAAATGTATAATTATGTGTTCCAAAAGTTCTAAATGGAATTACATGTGGAACCTGTACGTTTTTGCTAATGTGTGAATTTCGGAAAATAGTGCTTATGTGTATGAAGAGTACTTAATGGTAATAAACTTGATATTAAATATACGAATAGAGGTGGAATTCAGAACTATAGTACAAAGATTTCCATATGAAATATTTTTTTATTCCTGTTCCGCATACGAAGTAGCGGGTACTTTGCTAGTAGTATATAATACATTAATACAATAAATGTTTAGTTCAAATCAAATAGTCCGTTCAAGTGATAATCCAAAATTAATTTTCAACAAAATTTTGAGCATTTTTCATAATCGAACTTGATCTAAGTTTGGAATAAATATCACGACGTGGTCATTTTGAATGAAATCGGCTACTCCCTAGGTTACGGCCAGACCGAGGGACGGACATTTGTATATCAACTTCAAATTGTCTGAAACGGACTTGGGCCAAAGAACCATGGGGTTTAAAATCGATATTTCGATGAAGCACATTTTTGCCGTATCAATGGCCATAAGGCTAAGGGTATAAAATCAGTAAGCAGAGAATTTTTAATTTTCCAAATGAAAGTCGTGGTCTTTTGAGCCACTTAATATAGACGATCAACCATACATTCATATTTATTCGACTACCAAGACAAAAACAAAATTGTTGGTCCATTTGATCCCCTAATATTACCGATTATTCGTTCTTTTTTGACCTGAATCGAACCTACATGCAAAATTTGTTAATGAACATTGGCAAACCAAAATGACATACAGATAAGTGTCTACATAATAATTCATAGGCGGGAGTATATATTGGATGATGGGCATGATAACTCCTCACTGGAACATCGAAATCGGGAAATTCCAAGGGTTTTAGAAAGAGTACATGTCTGGCCCTCGTATGAACTGGGATTATTGACTTCGATCAAAACGTAACAAAATGGCGGACCTTTGAAAACATGTTTTTGGAAATTCGCATATTTTTGACCACAAACTGTTAAAAAATAAGGAAGTTCTTCACCTAGTTCATACGAGAGCTATACACTCCTAGAGAAACGTATCAAAATTTGGACCGGATTGGATTATTAGTTTTTGAGTTATCGTGCCCGTCAATCGTAAAAACACTGCTTCGAGAAAAATCACTCTTGCCGTCACTTGATGCTGAAAAAAATAAATCGGTTATATCTTCAAGAGTTCTTGAGATTTTCACTTGAAATTGGCAGGGGTCTGCATAAACCACTTTCAAAATAAACGACTCTTTTAACGATTTTTCCACCTTGATATGAACTTTTTGCAAAAAAGATTTCCTGGCCCATAGTATATTGGTTTACTATTTAGGGTATCAGCCATATAAAGTAAAAAATGGATACATTAAAAAAAGTTTGTGAATAATTTTTCAAGAACCGGGATTTTCAATTACAGCTATTTCGAATGAGTATTTTCTTTTCTGCAGAAAAATACGCCTCCATTGAAATACATAAAATGGGATGGAACTGTATATTGGGGTTTATGCCCAAAATTAATAAATTGACAAATTTCTATGAAAATCTCTCTAAACAAAATGTGAAATTACAGCCAAAATGTGAACCGAGTTGAAGATCTATATGAGCTATATCGTGATTTCAACAAATATATCGAGGTGTTGAAAACCAATGACAAATTTAATTTTATTGTGGAAGATTTAAACAAGGATTCTTATAATATTCATAGGAACATATCTGAAATGGCAATGCTGAAGTCTATCACATCATTTTTTTTGTCGATGCTACCACTAATAGCTACTGAATACACACCATATAGACCCAATTCGATAGCTTTTATCAAATTTAGATTCAATCGGACAGACATTTCGTCTATGGTCCATCATTTATCTAAATCAGAATCATATTTTATGTATAGTTGGTACACGTCGTTCTAGATTTTATTTGGTGGTCCATGTAAAAATTCGTGTCAATCGGAAGAAATTTGGATCTTTGATGCTTAATTTGAGCTATATCTTAATTTTAACCGTTTTAGGGGGATATATTTAGGAACTTTCGTGCAACTTTTACATGGAATAGAACGAAATTATACATTTCAAGGAATGAACCGATTTTTATCCAATGTGACCCACCCCATTCTATTCTGAATTCGGTACTCTAATTAAATCTGAACCGATTCTCAACTCTTTCGATAGGGTTCGTTCTTAATTAGGGTGTCAAATTTTATATACATTGAAAAATAGATACGATCAAAAGGATCGGATTTTATAAAATATGCCATTCGTTCATTTTGTAACTCTTCCCTAGAAAACTTTTCCTACACCTCTCAATGCATTAAAATTGACATCTTAACCATTTTCTTCATCTTCACCATCCAATGACTATTTTTTGCCTCGCTTTCTCTCTTTTTATTCTATCTGTATATCGCAAAACTACACCGAGTCTTTACTGTCGACCAGCGATGGTCATTTATTTTGTCTTGATTGCCGCTCTGGTTCTGCAACCAAACTGTGGACGACAAACGGACATATCATTCTTTTTTCATTTCATTTCATGGTTATCGTTGTTGTCGTTTTAATAATGCAAAAGTAAAAGACGACAACGAAGAAAACAATAAAACAACTGCAAAGGAAATCGGAAAACCTCTGACCATTGAAAAGAAAGAAAATGTCCTGAATAACATAACAACAATATCATAAGAAGTTCTGGCGATAAGAAGATAACCTGCATTGATTGCATTCATTCACTGGAACATTTTCCTCGTCTTCCTCTTATACTCTGGCCACTGGCCATATATTGTATTTCCATTTGCTCTGGCATCCACAAATAACACACACAAAACGGACGAACGGAGAAGTAAATGTTATAGCAATAAGAAGAAGAAAAAGCTGAAGAATAAAAAACTTGATAGTCAAAGCAAAATGAAATGAATGTAGATGATGTCGGATCATAGCAATGATATTCACAAAAAACAGGACATAGAAAATAAATGAAGGCAACAAAAAGAAAATAACAAAGTTTTGCTGCAAAACTTTTCTTATTTCGATTATTGTTTGCATTCATATAAACACACACACACAACAGTGTAGGTAGTCTCGTTTACGGACGAGATGCATTATTTATGAAATTTAGATTGAAAACAAGAACATAGAAATGAAATTCAATTGAATACAATAGCGGAGGAGGAGGCGAGATTGTTTCTAATATCATTGTTAATTTAGGTAATTTAATTAAAATTCCATTTTTAGAAAGCGACATAGAACCCTTAATTTACGTTATATTATTTTTGTGTAGTTGAAAGCGGGTGATCATCAGTCTCCTCTAGATCTTGGTCCTTGTATAATATTGATTATTAGTGATTAGGAAACCTTTGTACTTTTTTAAATATTCCCCTTGTTACGACTTGCAAAGTTCATTAGACGAGGGTCGAGATCGGGGTAATTCTGCTGTTTCCGTATATGTTTCACCGTATATATGACTGTATATTTTTGGTAGATGGGACTTGTCGGTAAATCGTACACGGATCGATGGAATATTCAATTTCACCCGAACTTTGAACATTTGTTAATCCAATAACAATGGTATGGAATGTCCGATTTGATGCAAAATATGCACATCGTAATATTTCTTTCGAACTTTATTCAAATAGGAAGATGGGATTCATCGGAGCACTCCCACACGAAATGGTCAAAATTTTGCTGAAAATTATTTCTATAATATCATGCGAACGTACTATCCGATTTGAAGTAAACATTGTACAACCTAATATATTAACCATGCCTGTATATGGTTGTGATATGGGGCTTATTGTCCACTCCTTCAAGTACCTTCCTTACAAAGAATCAATATTTTGAATACCTGTAAATCTCATATTTCAAATTGTTAATCCTATATCAAGGCAATGGAACATTGCAAATAATTTCCAAACCTACAAACATTAATATATGTGGGAGTTATATCTGAACCGATTTCAACGAATCTTTCTAGAGACTAATTATTTGAGTAGTGTTGGCGGGTTATTTGGGATACCATTTGTATTTTGTTTTTGAAAAATAGTCAGGCTGAATTCCAGTTTGTTGTTTTTATAAAAAACCGCTATTTATTAGTGGGGAATGTATGGCATTGTCCGCCGAGGGCTAAGACTATAGCTTCGGATCTCGCCACTGATCCTCATCAGTTCCCTTAGTTTTTGTTCAGATATTTTCCCCGGAAGCTATTTATGGCTTCTTAAAAAAAAAACCTATCGTATCCAAATGTCTCTTTTGACAATTCGAAAAAAAACTTCGAAATATTAATTAATTGTGTGCCAATCGGGCAAATATATATGAGAGCCATACTAAATCTGAAACGATTTCCAATAAACTTGACACACATAATTTTAAACTCAATTCAGAGCACTATGCCAAATTTTGCGCAAATTGAAAGATATAACTGGACTGTGTTGCACCATTTACATTAAATCGGACGAAAATAGAAAATATATGTGGGAGCAATATCTAAATCTGAACCAATTTTTCCTAATTTCCATAGAGTTCGTCCTTGAGCCAAATAACTGAGCCTTGCCAAATTTCATTAACTTGGATTGTAAATGCCCCCAGTACTTTGTTTACAATTGAACATGGACAGACAGACGGACGGACATGCATAAATATCTATGCATATTCTCGAAAGGAACCATGTGTCTATCTCGTTTCCTTTTGCAGTTACAAACATATGCACAAAGACATAATACCCTGTGTGGTGAAGGGTATACTTGTTTAAGGTGATATTGCTTTCCAGGCTATTTTCCAAGTTCTGGATTGGGTTAAGGTCAGGGAATTGGGAAGGCATCATTCAATAAACGACGTTAAATCCATCTCAGAGGTCCTGTCTTCCGAATATTTATATATTTCAAATAAAACGTACATTATGAAGAACTGTCGGATAAGTCTAAAATATTAAGTTGGGGAAAAAGAAATCCATTTTTTATATGAACTATAGGACTTTATTTAACATGCTTCGGAATGTCCAATTTGGAAATATGCACCGTTTTAATGTATGATTTGTTGCCATTTTAATGTATGGCGGATGAATTAAAACTTCCCAACCAAGCTCCCAAAGTTTCTGGCGAGTCCCTGTAGATGTGTGTCTCCTGTTGGCCAATTCTGGTCCTTTATGGTCAATTGTTTAAAATAGTTTTATGGTCAATTTTTAGCTCCTGGGCGATGTTACGACTGCTAACATGCCGGTCAACATTGATAATTTCTCCGATTATATTGACATTTTCGACGACCGGCCTACCGGGTGCATCATTAACATGCCACCCTTCCAACGTGCATAAATCTAAACTTGTTTGAACGATACTTTACGAGAATTGTATTAGTACAGCCATTTGCCGAATGTAGGGCAAACTAATATGTATGGGAAAAAATGGACCACAGCCTTTATTTTAGTCTGGTTTTCTAGTTGCTCGAGACGCCACAATTATTAACCGAATATCACAATTTTTTCATGGGGAAGGAATATGGCCCACAAAGTAGAAGGGCTGTTTAGATAATGATTGGTCAATATTCAGCGAGAAAAATCAACCAAGACCAGAGAAAATCAACCTCGACATTTCAGTGTAAAAAGGAACAACCTGGAAAAACAAAATTCGGAAAATATGTCGGAGTTAGAAAGAGGAGCTGTTCATCGGTCAAGATCACGAAATATTGTCCAGGCTCGGAATATAGATCCGCAGAAAGTTGGTGTTCCGTGGTCGGCCACGTTTGACAACCAAAACTATTTTTAAAATTTTTTAACATTAACGATCACTGAATAATTTCTGGAAATACGTTTTTTACTCACCAAGATTCCGATATTCCAAATTACAACCATTTCGATGAAATAATAATAATACCGAAAATAGGACGAGACCCTTCAAAACATCGACTGAAATCGAAAATTGTCTAAATAGACGTTTTGATCGCTCTCCAAGAACCCGCAGAAATGTGTTTTATCCTGCAAAATACTGCAACCCTTATATGGGAGCTATACCAACACATAAACCGATATTGATAATTTTCAGTATATATGTATGTCAGCCTTCAATAACACATTCCAGCGCCATGTGGCGAAAAATGCGGTCATAGCCCTGAAAATATTGAAAATGGGTTGGCACCCTTATATGAGAGCTATACCAAAACGTGAAATGATATTAACTGAATTCGAGCCGAATACATTGCGTACCGCTATATGCAGAAACTTGGGTTACTATTCTCAATTTTTTGTAGGATTATTTATTACCCATTGAGAATCCAAAATACCAAAAGCTATATCTTAAATATTGCGAGCTCCATCGTGATTTTAATAGAGGTACGGACATGGCTAAATCGATATAGAATTTTATTCTAATCAATATCGAGGGTCTCAGTTGAAAATTTCGAATTTCGGAAACCTGGGTCAATATTCTCAATTTTTGTTTTTGCAATTTTTAGTAGGATGATTTATTACCCAGTGAGAACCCAAAGTACCAACAAAAAGGCCAAAAACTCTACCGAATATTGCGAGAACGTGTATATGTGGACTGTTAACAAGTAGGCTGATTTTTCCCATGCATCCTAGATGGGGCTGCAAGATACGTGCAAAATTTCAGAGCTATATGTTAAATATTACAAGCTCTATCGTGATTTTAATAGAGGGACGGACATGCCTAAATCGATACAGAATTTTATTCTGATCAATATAGAGGGTATCAAGTAAAAATTTCCATTCCATTTCAACACCTCCATGGAGGGTATGGAATGAAACAATATCCGAACATGGGTCTTAGATTAATAAAATTAATTTTCCTGATTTATATATTTCAGCGATTCTTAAAACATGACCCCTCTCTATTTGTGCTTATTTTTCCCTACACCACATATTCGTTTGAAAATGCCCCTTCCACTTTTTTCGCGTTCTAAGAAAAATCATTAGCACACAATTTAAATTCTTTGTTCCTCCCCGCGCCACCCCATCCTATGACTTGGCTTCATTTAATTTAAATAAAATTAATTCGCATTCCATGCCACAAAAGAAGGATATCGTTTTAATGAATTCGCTAGTGTAACAAAATAAAAGACAAATGCAGACAGACACACACATACATACACTCGCTCACTCACTGACAAAAAAAAAACAACGCCAGCTAAGAAATTAAAAATATCGTACTAATGGATACAAAGAATGAAAATGGTAGTCCAAAAAACAAACAAAAAATAAACGAAACGAAACATTGGGATTGCAACTGAAAGCTACACTTGCACAAACATACACACACCCATACAATCTTACACACAAAGGACTAAAAAGGAAAATTTAAGTTATGGAGAAGTGAAAAGAAGAAATGGATGTAAGTCAACGATAATAGTGCGTTCCATGGTCCCTGCACACAGAGTATCACTTGCAAGGATAATAAACACATACACACACAAGGCGGCATACACACACTCACACAAATTGACACTGACACAGGGGAACGTTGTGAGAGAACCAAATAAACGTCGTCATGCATACATTTCAGTGACAGGACATGATTAATGGTTGTCATTGGCAAACAAAACATAAAAAATTGTTTTTCTTTTGATACAAACACATTGATATGTACGAATAAAAAACACAATCTTGCACACACACAACACACGCGGCGGACACATCTGTACATAGGTGTTGGAATATACCCAGGGAAATTGTTATCGGATAAAATGCAATGTTTGTTGCTGTATTTTTTTTTTCTAATATTCTACTATGCTCACTACTAGCTATCGCACAGTGTTTTGAAATTGTGGCAGAGCAAACAATTCTAGGGAAATGCGAATATTCAAAGCCAAATACGGCCGTTTATTCACAATACACCATATAAGCAGGGAATTATAGGCGAATTAAAATATTTATAGGTAACTCTAATTGTTTGGTTTCGAAATACTGTGCCAACACTATAAAAAAATAACAGAAACAATTGCCAGAATGGTAGCAGCAGCCAACAAGTATAACAACAACAAAAATATAGTAGAGTTTTGATAATGATGATGATGGCAAATGTGGAAAATGGTAAACGAATGAGTAATGGCAGCCAGCAAGTGGCAGCATGGTTGGAGATGAACTTTTCATTCAGTCTACTGTTCGATAATGAAATTACTATGAATAATTTAAAAATATATTTATTTATTGCAAAGTGTGAGGGTGAGGACGAGGAATGAAATTAAACATTTGTGTAAGTGAGTGGTATATTAAAGTTCAGCAAATGAGTTTCTTCCTGATCGAGGTTTACTTCATAAAGAAATAAATGCACGCCATATTGAAGACCTAGAAAACATATTCCTATAAAAAGCCACGCCGTATTATAGACCTTACAACTAATTCTCTTAAAAACGCCTTATTATAGACATGAACAAAAATTTTTAAAATATCCAGACCTCAAAAATTATTCTTTTCAAAATCTACGCCTTATTATAGATCTTAAAAAATTAAAAACACACACGGTGCCGACCATATGATACCCTAAACAACTACCGCGAAGCTCTAACTTTCGCGGATGTTTATTCCGAGCTTGGACTATATTTCGTGATATTTACACCCACTTGCCGATTAGAGGTCAACAGCACGCCTACAGACCTTCTAATTACTTGTCCAGATTCCCTTCATAGGTTGTGTTGTGATGTTGGGCTTACAATAAATAAAAAGTCACGCCGTGTTATTGACCTGGAAGAAATATTCTTTAAAAAATCCACGCCGTATTATAGACCTTAAAAATAATCCTCTGAAAAACGCCTTATAATAGACATCAACAAATTTTTTAAAATATCCAGACCTTAAAAAATATTCTTTTCAAAATCTACGCCTTATATAAACCTTAAAATTGTTTTTTAAAACACACACGGGGCCGACCATATGATACCCTACACAACTACCATTCTCGGATGTTTAGCCTGGGCAATATTTCGTGATACTTACACCTACTTGTCGATTAGGGGCCAACAACGCCTCTACAGTCCTTCTAATTACTTGTCCAGATTTCCTTCATAGGTTGTGTTGTGATGTTGGGCTTACAATTGTGGTCTATAGATCGACTCGAAAAAAACTCGAAAAAACCAAGGAAAGTAGTAAAGTCGGACTGAGCCGAATATATGATACCCTTCACCACTATGAAAAAATTCGCGCAAATCGAAGGAGATATATAGGGACTTTTGTGGACAAATTACATAAAATCGGACAAAACTATATATGGGAGCTATATCTAAATCTGAACCGATTTTCTCGACACTTAACACACGTCATTCTAGACTCAATGTAATATGTAAAATTTCGTGCACATATATAGGGACCTTATTGCACCATTTACATAAAATCGGACAAAACTATATATGGGAGCTATATCTATAACTAAATCTGAACCGAAACTGAGCAAACATCATTCTAGACCTAATTCAGTACACTATGCAAAGTTTCGTGCAAATCGAAAAATATATAGGGACATTGGTGCGCCATTTACCTTAAATCGGACGAAACTATATACGGGAGCTGTATTTAAATCCGAACCGATTTCAATAGGGTTCATCCTTGGGCCAAATTTCATCCAAAACGGATCATAAATGCGACCTGTACTTTGTTTACAATTTAACATCTACAGACGGACATGCATAAATCGACTCAGAAAGTGATTCTATGCATATTCTCAAAAGGAACCTTTTGTCTATCTCGTTTCCTTTTGCCTGTTGCAAACATATGGTCAGGGACATAATAGCCTGTACCACAGTGTGCTGAAGGGTATAGAAAGTATTCGGTCCACTTCATACCAATATTATTATCGGATCATCACTGAAAACAGGCGTTGCCCTTGGCCCTAAATGGAACCTCATGAACATTTTCAAAGCGATCAGCGCTATATTTTCGCCATCTAGTGTAATAATGGGTTACTAAATAATATCTTCATACGTAAGCAACTGTAATTATTTAAGTGTAACTCCCACATCCGAGTACATACCACTCCTATTGGATAATATCAAGTTCTCGGGTCTATGTCCTTCAGGAGTAAAAATATACGTTCCTAATACAAAATTCAGGTTCCACTTGACCCGCTAAATATTGACCGATCTTTATCAAAACAGGCATGCTTATTCTTTGGCGAGATCCCCTTCTCCATGTAAAAGTTCGCGAAGTTGGGCCATAATTGCGGCCTCTGAAGCGACCAGAAAAACCGACAAATATTAAATATTTTGTCTTAAATATTAACCGATCCAAAACAATAGGCGTCTCCATTGGCCAGAACACATCCTACATACAAAATTTCGTGAAGATTTCTCCATAATTGTGGCCTGTATCGTGTTTACAAATGGACAGACGGACGGACACATGTCTAAATTGACTCAGTTGGTCGAGATATGACGATCGGCATACCTAAAGGTGGGACCAACATTTTCAGGCCTTACAAACTTTTGGCGCTGCGCAAAGCTATAATACCCTTTTCACAGAAAACGGCATATGTCAGAAAAACTAAGCAATCCACACATTAATATTGACAGTAAATTATATTTGAGTACCATTTAGTACCAAATTTCATGATTCGAGCTCTAAACGTTCACCCAAACCAAATTTAGTTCCATTCAGCACACATTATTTCCATAATTACCCACCTCAACCATCCAACAATACTTCCTGCATACCCCGATCCGAAACCCCCACAATGATTCCAAATTCAAATGTCACAATTCCAACTATATTGGTTCACCCACAATTTAAATTATACCAAACTTAGTACACAGTAGCACGAATTTCCATAACTGCCTACTTAACCCAAACTTACACCCCACAGTAATCCTAAATCCATGTTTCAGGATTCCAACTCTATCGTTTCACCCACAATTAACATTGTACCAAATTAAGTACACAGTAGTACAGTAGTATCCTAAATCAAAATTGTAAGATTCCAACTCCATCGATTCACCCACAATTTAAATTTTACCAAATTTAGTACACGAATTTCCATAACTGCCTACTTAACTCAAACCTACACCCCATAGTGATCCTAAATCCTTGTTTCAGGATTCCAACTCTATAGATTCACCCACAATTCAAATTGTACCAAATTTAGTACACTGTAGTACCAATTTCCAAAACTTCCAACATACTCCAATCCTACACCCCCACAGCGATCCTAACCGCAAGTTTCATGATTCCAACTCTATCGGTTCACCCGTAATTCAAATTGCAACAAATTTAGTACACAATAGTACCAATTTCCAGAACATTCTACATACCCCAATCCTGCACCTCCACAGTGATCCTAAATCAAAAATTTAGGATTCCAACTCCATCGCTTCACCCACAATTTAAATTTTACAAAATTTAGTACACAATTACCAATTACCAAAACTTCCAATATACTCCAATCCTACACCTCCACAGCTATCCTAACCCCAAGTTTGAGGCTTCCAACTCTATCGATTCACCCGCAATTCAAATTGTAACAAATTTAGTACATAGTACTACCAATTTCCAAAACTTCCTACATACCCCAATCCTACACCTCCACAGTGATCCTAAATCAAAACTTCAGGATTCCAGCTCTATCGCTTCACCCATAATTAAAATTGCAGCAAACTTAGTAAACATTTCTAAAACTTCCCAACAATGATCCTGACTGCAAATTTCATGATTCTAGCTCCTTTGGTTCATCTAAAATTCAAATTGTACCAAATTGAGTACCCATAAGTATAAATTTCTTAAACTGAATCCTTACCCAATCCTGCACCCCTACAGTGATCCTGACTCCAAATTTCATTTTTCCCGCTCTATCGGGCTCTATCCAAATTGTACCAATTATAATACGATTTAGTACTTTTCGTACACATAAATAAACAATTTCCAAAACTGTGTACATATCCCAATCCTACACTCCGACGGTAATGTTAATTTTTAATGATAATTTTTAATTTAATTTAATTTGACACAAATAAAATTTGTGTCAAATTAATATATATAGTACTTTTCGTGCACATGAGTACACACTTTCAAGCCCATCTCCTTAAATAGACCCTTCATCTCAACCCCAATTCGCATTCCAAATTTCAAGTTTTTAGCTCTATCCATTCACATGCTACGAATTTGTAACAAATTTAGTACATTTTAGTACTTTTTGCATACTTATAGTTCGAATCCAACCAAAAAATCCTTTGCTATATATATTCTACACCCCATCAGTGACCCTCGCTTAAAATTTATGAGTTCTAGCACTACCGGTTCGCCAAAGAAACATGGTATCACATTTAGTACTTTTCGTATTGTTCTAGTACGAATTTCCAAAAATCTTATCTGTTACCTTTGGACTAAGAGTGACCCTCGCCCAAAATTTCAAGATTTTAGCTTCAGCCGTTGATGAAGTGTTAAGTCAGTCAATCACTTTACTCTTTTATTAGCATAGATAAATTCACACCTATTTTAGTCCATGAAAAATATTCTTTAATCCATGCCTCTTATGGCCCTTGAACAAATATTGTTTAATAAATCCGTGTCTCTTATGGCCCTTGAAAAAATATATTTTTAAAAAATTCATGCCTCTTATAGTCCATGAAAAATACTCTTTAAATAATCCACGCCATGGATAATCCTTGAAAATATATTCTTTAAAAAATTCACGTCTTTGATAGTCCCTTAAAAAATATTCTTTAATAAATGTACGCCTCTTACAGAACGGTTGTTCCATATGCCGAGCTTCAAAAAGATATCTAAGCGCGTCGGTCTTGTGCGCAAATCCATCAATTTCGAAGACCACGTTCCAAAATGTTGTTTTCTACTTGGCCTTTCCATCTAATTCGTGGCCTTCCCCTTCTACGGGAACCATCAGCTCAACACGACTGACTATGTCGATGTCCGCGTATAAATTGTAAAGCTCGTGGTTCAGTCGCCGATATTCACCGCAGACGTAGAACGGCCATAGATCATTCGGAGAATTTTTCTTTCAAACACCCCAAGAGCTGCCTCATCTGCTTGCGCAAGTACCCATGCTTCTGATCCATATAATAGCACGGGTAGTATCAGCGTCTTGTAAAGTGTGAGTTTGGTGTGGCGGGAGGCGGGAGGCGTAGGCGAGTAACATGTGTTGTTTGGTGTACAGAGTGCCATTTCTGTCTGTATCTGTCACCCGGTTTCCTTCTTCATCTCTACAGGAGGATGTGCCTGCACCAAAGCCTTCGGTTGTTTTACTCGTTGGTAAAATTTCCTGACTTCATTCTGACTCCTGTACATCTCGATTTGCCCACGCTCACTTTTTTCTTGTTCGTTCTTCTTTTTTCTGAAAACACGTTTCTCTTCTTTCTTTTTTCCCGATAATTCTCCATCACGTTACGTGTTGCTACTGTCTGCAGGGTTGCCCTATACGCTGTGTTGTCAGTAGCATTACGACACTCCTGATCGTACCATGGGTTTCTTGGTGGTGGTTTTTGGTACCCAAGGTTTGCAATTGCTGCAGTTTGTAGGGAGTGGGCACTTCTTTCCTATTGTGCTTCTATACTATTATCAGGACAAGAAGTGCTCTCTTCAAGCAGGTGGGTAGGTGAGTAGGCCTCGGCTGCCAGTTGTGCTTGCAGCTTTTCGACGTCAAATTTCCGTGTTACATTAGATCGCACCTTTGCTGCTACATTAAGATTGGTGCGTACCTTGGCTGAAATAAGTTAATGGTCCGAAACGATATTCGCTCCTCGGATCGATGGGACGTCTAAAACACTGGATGAATGCCTTCCGTCTATCACAACAGGATCGATTTGATTTCTCGTTGTACGATCGGGAGAAATCCAAGTGGCCTTGTGTATATCGAGATGCTTGAATCTGGTGCTGCTAACTACCATGTTTTTGCTGCCGCGAAGTCAATCAACCTCATGCCGTTGTCGGATGTTTCTTCATGAATGCTAAATTTTCCGACGGTGGGACAAAGATATTTTCCCTTCCGATTTGTGCATTAAAATCTCCTTGCAGAATTTTAATGTCATTGTCAGGGCAACGGTTTCTAGGCGATCGTAAAATATGTCTTTAGTCTGTTCATCTTTATCTTCGGTCGGAGAATGGGCGCAAATGAGACTGATGTTGAAGAACTTCGCTTTTATACGGCACATATTAGCTCACTATTTCATCTGTTGATGAAAATAGCTCCCCAGGTGGCACCGCGGGGAGGTCAGTGTCCACAATTGAGATTAAAGAGGGACCAAGATAAGCCTGGACTTCGCCATGTTAAAGCCAATCAGAGCCGTTATCTATCATCCCCTACGCCACGCCATCTTACGCCTCTTATAGTTCCTGAAAAGATATTCTTTAATAAATCCACGCTTTTGGTACAAAGTTCCCAACTTATTAGACGTCCCTTATATCATCCTCTACCAGAAAAAAATTATACCAACATTCATTAACTTCGAGTTTGATGAGTTTCGGTTTTGTCCGGATATTGATATTACGTTGCTGTTGTTGTTGCTCTTTTTTCTGCTACATTTTTTTTGCATCTCGTATTCATCATGGTTTCCTAATGTTAGTGTCTCCGGTGAAAACAACAAAATAAATGTTGTTGTAGCATCCGTGACAAGAAATTCCCAAGCAATTTTGCAATTGCGTAACCTTTTTCATTGCCCCGTCTTTTTCCTTGTGCACTTTAATTGTGGTGGCAAAAAATTGGCAAACACGACAAGATACCCCAGCTAAATGGTATTCATGCAAAAGGATGAGTCACACAGACACACATTTCCATAAGGGATATTGATACACTGCAAACCGATGATATTGATGGTCCTGACAATGTTTGATGCAGTGAACAGAACTAACACAATAAAAAGACACGCAGTTCTTGTCGTTACCATTTTTATGTGGTGTTAATAGTGACCCCCCTTCTATTGGTGTCGTTATTGTTGCTACACCACTCATTCCCTAGATCGTTTCGAGGTTTCGCGTTAAAAATAAAAATTTAATTTATTATATTTCATTAGAACAAAACAAACACCACCCCACCCCACTTCCTTCTATTCATCCATCCATACCCATTACCATTTGGCCCACACTCAGACCCCGAGTGTTTTGCAAACTAGTTCGGGAAAAAATGTAAAGAACACAGAAGACCGTATTATCGAAAGCATTGCTAATCGAATTGCGTTTTAATCAATTGAATTGAAAATTAGAAATGCTGATGAAAATGAGATTTACAAAAACAATTGAAGTAGTCGTCGTAGCAGTAGCGGAACACTTTTCGAAATGAATTGAAATTTACGCATTCACTCGCCACCAAAGGGCTGGGTGATGAATGACTGCGAAAATCGCTTAACCATTGAATATCGACAAAGATTGAATAACTGACTAAAAAATAAATGGAATGAATAGAAAAGGGAATATAGATTTATATTGTGTAAAAGAAATGAACAGCCGACGAAGTGTGAAATGGTGGTAGTTTGGTGCAAGTGCTAAATTCGATATTGCGAATTAGTGGGTTAATACTTTTCATAGGCTATGCGTCATATTGAAAGGTAAAGGGCTGCAGTTTCAAATTTCCAACATGTTTTGAAAATATTTTTTCTGCCAAATAAAATTATATTTATAACTATTGTTGTCTACTCTTAGGTGTCATTATATATTAAGTGAATGTTCAAGCACTGTTTAAAATAAAACTACAAAATATTGCATACTTTTAGGTGTTTAGGTTCCAATGCTATTTAAACTATATGGGTATGATATTGCCAATATTTTCAAATGAATGTGTATATTTACGATCACCATAGTAAGGCGTGAATTTTTAATGAATATTTCTTAATGATTTTTTAAAGAATATTTTTTCAACGACTAAAAACTTACTTACTTAGCTGGCTTGTGACAGAACTTTCGTCCCATAAGCCGAGCATAGAAAAGACTTCGAGGCTCGTCGGTCTTTTGCGCAGTTTTTCCAATTTGAAAGACCATTTTCGGCAATGTTGTCTTCGACTTGATCTTTCCATCGTATTCTTGGTCTTCCTCTTCTGCGTGGACCATCAGCTGGTTCGCTTTTATATGCCTTCTGGGCTGGGGCATCTTCATCCATTCTCACAACATGACCTAGCCAACGTAGTCGCTGCAGCTCAATACGTTTAACAATGTCGATGTCCGAAAATAGGTGGTACTCATGGTTCATTCGACGGCGATATTCACCATCAACGCAGATCGGAGAATTTTTCTCTCAAACACTCCAATAGTTGCCTCATCTACTTGCGTAAGTACCCATGCTTAAGATCCGTATAACAGCACGGGTAGTATCAGCGTCTTGTAGAGTGTGAGTTTGGTCTGGCGGGAGGTGGCCTTGCTTTTGAGTTGTTTGCTCAGACCATAGTAGCATCGGTTGGCCATCACTATCCTTCTCCGAATTTCTAAACTGATGTCATTCGTTTTGTTTATACCGGTACCAAGGTATATAAAATCGTCGACTACCTCGAAGCTGTAGTTCTCAAGTTCCACAGTTGGTCCGAGTCTACTGGACGTCTTGCGCGTTGATACCATCAGCTTGGTCTTCTCGCCGTTTACTGCCAGACACCGTCTCAATTTGTTCAAAGGTGGCTGTTACCGCTCAGTGTCTCAGTGTTCGCCCCTTATGTCGATGCCATCGGCGTAGGCGAGTGACATGTGTTGTTTGGTGTAAAAGTTCCATTTCTGTTCAATTTTGACTCTCATATGTCCTTTTCTAGCAGGATGTTAAAAAGGTCACACGACAAACTGTCACCTTGTCTGAATCCTCGTTCGGTATTAAAGGGGTCCGAGAGGTCCTTTCCGATTTTGCCAAACGCAGACATGGCTTTAAACACTTCTGAACGTATAGGGCTGTTGAATGCGGCTTTATAGTCGACGAATAGGTGGTATGTGTCGATATGTTTTTCGTCGGTCTTTTCCAGGATTTGGCGCAGAGTGAAAATCTGGCCAATGGTGGATTTGTCAGGTCTGAAGCCACATTGGTATGGTCTAATAATGTGAATGACCATTGGCTTCAGTCGTTCACACAGTACGCTGCATAGTACTTTATATGCGATGAGAAGGATACTTATTCCTCTATAGTTGGCACATATCGTCTTGTCTCCTTTTTTGTGCCCGGGACACAGGTTGCTGAGGTTCCAATCAGTGGACATGCATTCTTCTAGCCAAATTGTACTAATCAGCTGGTGCATGCTCCTTACCAGTATCTGACCACCAGTTCGGCTTGTAACCCATCGGCACCTACTGCTTTATTATTCTTCAGCCGATTGATTGCTACTCTGGCTTCATCTTGGCTAGGTGGTATACACTCTATACCGTCATCTATTATTGGTTCTGGGGTACCCACTTCACTGCTACTAATTGATAACAGAAGTTTCTCAAAATGCTCCTTCCAGATCCTCAGCACGCTGTCTGTATCTGTCACCATGTTTCCTTCTTTATCTCTACAGGAGGATGTGACTGTACCAAAGCCTTGGTTTTGTGTTTTACCCGTTGGTAGAATTTGATTTGCTCACGCTCACGTTTTTCTTGCTCTTTCTTCTTTTTTCTGAAAATACGTTTATCCTCTCTCCTTTTCTCCCGATAGTCCTTCATCGTATTACCTGTTGCTACTGTCCGCAGAGGTGTCCTATACGCAGCGTTTTTCATATCAGTAGCATTACGACACTCCTGCTCGTACCACGGATTTCTTGATGGTGGTCTTTGGTACCCAAGTGTTGCCTTTGCTGCAGTTAGTATGGATTGGGCAATTCTCTGCCATTGGACTCTTATATTATTATCGGGACAGGGGGTGCTTTCGTAAAGCAGTTGGGTATGTTGAGCGGAGTAGGCTTCTGCTATTTGTTGTGTTTGCAGCTTTTCGACGTCAAATTTCCGTGTTACATTAGATCGCACCTTTGCTGCTACATTAAGACGGGTGCGTACCTTGGCTGCCACAAGGTAATGGTCCGAATCGATATTCGCTCCCCGCATCGATGGGACATTTAAAATACTGGATGAATGTCTTCCGTCTATCACAACATGATCGATTTGATTTCTCGTTGTTCGATCGGGAGAAATCCAGGTGGCCTTGTATATCGAGATGCTTGAATCTGGTGCTGCTAACTACCATGTTTTTGGCTGCCGCGAAGTCAATCAATTTCATGCCATTGTCTGATGTTTCTGCATGGAGGCTGAATTTTCCGACGGTGGGGCCAAAGATATTTTTTCCTTCCGATTTTTGCATTAAAATCTCCCAGCAGAATTTAAATGTCATATGCTATTTCTAGGCGCTCGTAAAATATGTTCAGCTTTATCTTCGGCCAGACCATGGGAGCAAATGAAACTGATGTAGAAGAACTTCGCTTTTATACGGATTATAGCAATTCGTTCATCTACTGGAGTGCATCTGGAGACGAGGTCTTTTATTATCCTGTTAATCATAAATCCGCAGCCAAATTCATGTCTCGTTTCATAGCAGCTATAATACGGGGCGTAGTCATCTGATTTACTTACGCCAGTCCCTTTCCATCGAATTTCCTGTAAGGCAATAATATCGGCTTTGTACTTCTTGAGAACAGGCGCCAAAGCGAACACTGCGCCTGTTCTGTAAAACGTGCGCACATTCCAAGTGCAGATTCGCAGATCGTTGTCCTTTATACGTTTGCTTGGGCCGTCAACATTAGGGGGGTTTGGTTTTCTTTTTCTTAGCTTTTTCATAGTAGGTTGGGTTTTCCGAGAGTGGGCAACTAACCCGCCGCTTTAACCCATTTTTTTATAGTTCTTATGGGTGATGAAAATAGCTCCCCAGGTGGCAGCTCGGCGATTTTTTTTTTAAAGTTGCGAATTTCTTAAAGAATCATTTTTCTTAGTTGCCGATTTTTAAAGAATATTTTACGAATTTAAGATTTTCTCCCCCACCAACAACATTTAAATTTTCATTTCCTCTTCTCAAAATATTTTCATTACTTAAAAAAGTGTTAAACTTTAACAATTTAAAATAATGAACTTTTACCCTTAGTATATTCGCTCAAAGTGAAATTTCTAAACCTAGGTTAGTTTTATGGATCGTCATTCTCGTCACAAGACACATTCTTCGTGTAAAATAAGTAAAGCTGCCTTACAAATAATAATAAAAATTACCTACTCATTGTCATTATTTGTCGTGGTAATTTGTACGCATTCTGTCAGTCAGCCGACGACAGCACGTGTCTGAAAGTCGTAAAAGAAATATCTGTTTTCGGTTGTTTTGCGCCGGTTCCATATCCTTTGTTGGCTGGCTGACTGGCTGCCAGGTTGGTTGGTTCGATGACTTGCCAAAAAACAGGAGATCGTAAAACTTTACGATTATTTCGGTCGTTTTGTTGATATCCTCCTCGTTGTTGTGGTAATGCTTTTCAAACGCTTTTATGTCTATGGGTCGTGGGTTGTTGTTGTTGCTGCTGCCGCTGATATCGATGTCAGTTTTGGTTCGTCTCAACATGTCAAGTGAGTTGCCTCTGCTGCTGCTGTTGTTATTTTTGTTGCCAATGTCAGTTAACTGTCAAATTGAATTTGTTTAGGCTGAATGGCACAACACAGTAAGTGGTAGAGAGGCCTCTTTGTTTTGTTCTTCTTCTTGTTCAAATCGACCGGAATTCAACAGGTGTTCCCGTTTGGTTTTTCCTCCAAAAAATATTTAGTTTTTATGTGTGAGTGTGTGTGCGACTCAATTGCACTGCCGAAAAATGTTGTTTATTTTTATGACTTTTACTTTTTATTAAAGCTGTATTGAGTGGAGCAGACGGGCCGGCGAGTGGGTGCGTTTTCGCTTAACAACTTAAGTTTATTCATCTGTCTTTGTGTTGGTGTGCGTTACCGGAAGTTGTTGTGTCATGCTGATATTTGTAATTTTTAACACCATTTTATTTATGTTTATGTCCTTGTAGTACTCGACTGTCGTTGTTATTGTTGCTGCCGTTGTCGTCTCGTCACTGCCAGAGTTTCCATTGTTATCAGGTTGCTGTGCTGTATTGTTGTCGTTGCTGTCACTGCTTGTTTTCGTTTGTTGATTTTGACGTGAATGTTGTTGCCGGATACAGTTCCATGTTTTGAACCCACCAACACACACACAAACAGCTTCCCATCGATGCAAACAACCAACCATCCATCCAGTCATGTTGCTTTAGGTCAAGAATTTTTATGTTGATTATTTATTTTATTTGACGTTTCAAAGTCGAGGTCAAATTTTATGTCCTACATCAGTTGTAGCAGCAGCAGTAAAAATGCCGGCATTAGAAACAGTAGCAATAACAATAACAACAGCAGCGGCAGCAACAGCACACATTACAAGAATAATCGATTTTAGGCCTCACTGTGTTTAGAGTGCTGTCAAAATGATTAAAGACATTCAATGTCAACGGAGTTTTCTGAAAGGACAAAATAAAAATTTAAACGTTAAACTTTTAACAGTGACTTAGGAAATATATATTTTCATATAAAGAGAATATTTAAAACTATATATATAAAACCAGTGAGCGGAGCAGTATAGTCGGACGGGGCCGACCATACGATACCCTACACAACTACCACGAACTCTAACTTTCTGAGGATGTTTATTCCGAGTCTGAGTAATATTTCGTGATATTTGCCCCCGCTTGTCCGATTAGAGGTTAACAACACCTCTTCCTTACTTTTATCGAATATTCAGTCCTTCTAATTACTTGTCCAGACTACCTTCACGGTGGGTGTGTTGTGATTTTCGGATTATACTCTACTCGAAAACACACAAAAAATTATGTTTTCGGTCCATTTCATCCCAAAATTTTAATCTGATCATCACCGAAAATTGTAGGCGTTGTTTTTGACCATAACTGGAACTTCATGAAAAACTTCAAAACCATCAGCGCGATATTTCTCCCTCTAATGTGGTAATGGGTTACTAAATAATATCTGAATACATAAGCACCTGTAAATATTTGACTGTAACTCCCACATCTGAGTAGATACATCACTATATTTGGTATCAATTTAAAGGCCAACCACTCCTCTTGGATATGCTATCAACTCCTGGGGTCTATATCCTCCAGGAGTAAATATATATGCCATAGAATACAAATTTTGTAATTTTTCACACAAAAGTCAGGGTCCATTTGACCCGCTAAATATTGATCGATCTTTATCAAAACATGCATGCTTATTCTCTGGCCCGATCCCCTTCTCCATGCAAAAATTCGCAGTGTTTGGGCCATAATTGCGGCCTCTGGAGCGACCAGAAAAACCGACAAAAATTTAGTATTTGGTCCATTTCATCCCCTAAATATTAACCGATCTTTTCCAAAAACAATAGGGGTCTTCATTGGCCAGAACCCATCCTACATGCAAAATTTCGTGAAGATTGGTCCATAACTGTGGCCTGTATCGTGTTTACAAATTATAATGGACAGACGGACGGACGGACGGACGGACACACATGTCTAGATCGACTCAGCTAGTCGAGATATGACGATCGGTATACTTAAAGGTGGGTCTAGGACCAATATTTCGCGGCGTTACAAACATTTGGGGCTGCACAAAGCTATAATACCCTGACAACATAGTTGTGTAGGGTATAAATAGGGATTCATTAGATTGAAACTACATGGAAATATGGAGGATGAAACAATAGACGATAAACAATCATTTTTTGTGACACATTGTAATATTTCTTCCAAATTTAAATCAAGTTGGAAGATGGGGAAGGTACCTTCCACACAAAATATATAAAATTTTGCTGAAAATATTTTTTTTTTAATATCATCGATATGTACTATCCGATTTGAACTAATCTTGACACCTGATAATTTATCCACACCTGCATTATGTTGTACGAAGCGACTTATTGGTCCATTCCTTCTAGTACTTCTCCACAAAGGGTCATCATTTTAAAGACTTGTGAATCTCATATGAAGCTAATGAAATATCCGAAACTTTGCACTTCCTAATATGCATACTTAATCTAGATTATGTCCGAAAATGGGACCCGTCGGTCCACTCCTTCTTGGGCCTGTCGAAGAAAATGGTAAAAATATGAAAAATTAATTTTATATTTTATAATCTTAAATACCACGTGACATTGAAAATTATTTCATAGTATCTCAGAAACCTAAATTTGGGGCGGAATTTCTACGATGCGGACCAATATTGGACATAATCACCTCTGAAACGCGAGTGGGACCTTTATGTGGGGACTACCAATACAAAAACATGAATCTATATCATCCTTGTAATAAATTTATCATCCTCCATGAATCACTCTTCACCAATATGAGATTCCAAAGTTCATTATGTGATTACAATTAATATAACATGTGAAAAAAGCGTTCTGTTCGGCGGGTCGGATTTTTCCTAAAATCTGAAAACTCCAAAACTTGGACTGAAAAATTCCTCAAACTGCGGCAATTTAGATTGCTAAGTTTTATGAGGCTATGCCTAAAGGGGGACCAATATTGATTACTAGTGTATGAATTAGCGAGTATATGGGGAATATACCTAATCGATATATACCGATATATACCGATATATGTCAATTTCGAACCCAATATTTCAGTTTTGTATCTCAATTCTTTCCTTCAGGAGGTATCGTTATCATTAGTTTTTATCACGATATCCTTAGAAGGCAGAATGACTACAACCGATTGTTAAATCGTTTTAGAATTTCATACTTTGTAGGATAAAAAAGTGACTATTTCGAGTAACGACTATCCTCCATACTATGGTAGAATACGCCTATATACGCTCAACACACGGAATAAATCAGCTATAAGCAAGTGGAAAAGGCGTTAAGTTCGGCCGGGCCGAACATTGGATACCCTCCTCCATAGGTATACTGACAGGTACTTGAAATTAAAATATAGGGAACATACCAAAAAGTGGATCTATACCGACATTTCTACAAACAGATTATGTAAACCATAAAGTACACCAAATACAAATGTCAGTAATTTTTAATGCATATTTATATCCACAGCCTTATGGCTAGTGAGGTTATACACACTTTGATACGGTGAAAATGTACCTCATCGAAATATTGGCTCTATACCCCATGTTTCTTTCGAATATTTTAGAAAATTTGGATTTCATCCAAAATTTGCCCATCTTATTATTTCTTCCAAACTTAGTTCAAGTTCGATTTTGGGGAATATCGAACCACTCCTCCCGGTACCTCCCACACAAAATGGTCAAAATTGGGTATACAATTTATTTACTTTCATGCGAACGGACTAATGTATTTGAACCAAACATTGTATAACATATTATATCAACCAAGCCTAGATCCACTCCAACGTACCCAGGTTTTATTTCACGATGTTGGGTGGAAGCTGCTGTTTCAATAAGAAAATTGGTATTGCAGAAAAAAGTGTATGAGTACGTCCCTGGAAGCCATACCTTAAGCGGTATCGTGTAGGAATTACCAAACATTTGTAGTTATCATTATTTGAGGTGATATGCCTAATTGAGGACTGATATAGCTATATTTCGAAACTAACATGTTTGCATCATAATACATTTCTTTACGCTAGATATTAAAACTGCCGAAAATCGGTAGGTATCATTATATGTGGTTTATGCTTAAATGCCGGCTATAGTTCATATATAGTTAATTATCGAACCTTACGTTCGATTTTTTTATTTCGCAGGTGAAGTTAGTGTTAACAGAGTCTTAGAACCAAAAAAATGGACCTATATATAATTTTTCTGCTAAACAAAAAACTCTCCGTTTCCTCCACCGCAATTTGTCATTCCGGTTTAGGGTAGCCGGAGTATCATTTTTCAATCCAATAATCGGCACCTATTTCCTACCTAGGGTTCACACTTGGTAGGAAATCTTCATAAGAAAGGTTTCAATATTGGCCATGTTTTCGAGTACAGCTCAATGAAGTTTTTCAATCGAATTGGCTGTAATTTATTATTTTTTATTCTGATTGAACTGAAAATCTTTCTACCAATCATTATCAAAATTAATCCAAGTTTCCGAGCAGCCTTAATGTTCACGTTTTTCTACCGAATTAGCTCTAATTTAATTTTTTAGGTTTCATGGGATTTCACAACTTCATACCAAATATTATTAATATTGTATTACCTTTTGGTATAGCTCTCATATACTGTACCCACCGATTTCCACATTTTGAAGATTTCAGTCGCATTTGCCGATGTAGCTCTAATTTAATATAAAAGGTTCTTGGAACAATCCTCTTTCAGAGCATGAACAACCTACTACCATATAAAGGTCCCGACCGATTGAAGGTATTTTGAATGCACACCACGACGTGGAGGCGTACCTTAACAAAGTTTTCTAGTAAGTTTCTCAGTGATTTAAAAATATTGTTTGCTTTAATTTATTAACGTGTGTGTGGTGGTCTACGAGTAATACATTCCAAGAATTCATATCAACAATTATATGGATTACAAAAATACCATACCAATCATCCATTCGTCCAACATTTCATCAATTTGTTCAATTGCACAATAGCAATGGTCTCCAGGATTATGAAAATTCCTTAACCAAACAAAAGAAATGATTTCGCCAACAATGAAAAAGCATCCATTCATTCATCCATCCATGTATCCCTATGTGCTTATGCAACAATAAAAACCCAATGACTCTCTTTCTCGTTTATACAACACCACCACTGCCAAAATAATGGATATGGCCATCTCTTTTCAACCGCTGCAACGCCAGGCATCCTGACAAGGAATAAAGGAAATGATGGATTAACAACTACACAGAAATGAAAATTAGTTTCAAAAACTCTCTATTAATGTGTCAAGAACAGACATAAAACACACCCTCTTTGTTGTTGTTGGGGGGTTTTTATACTGTCTTTGGTCCTGGGACGGCAGTCTACCACCCAAGCGCTTAAAGCATGCAACACACTCATATTACATAGCAAGGCAAGGGAAGGGAAGAAGGACACACGTTTGCTATGATGACGAGGATGATTAGGCGGGGTTTATTGAAGTGTACAACAAAACTTATGCAGCATTTTTTTTTTTTTTTTATTTAGAAAAAATAAATTGTTCAAGGTTATACGTCAGGCTGAGACAGATTTTATTTTATGATTTTTTTTTTGCAGTTCCTTTTTTAATAGCAAACTTTTCTTTTAAATACTGGAAAATTGTTGTACTACTTCGATAAAGAAAAAATACTGTGATTACTTTAATATTTCATTTCCGTTTACGACATTTACGACGAGATATACGACGACAGGGAAAATGAGTACATTGACAGAAAATCTCTTTTCGATTTTTTTCTTATTGCGAAGAGCTTCGAGGAGGAAATACGAAAACAAAGTTTTGTATCCTTTTATTGTTATGTGATTGTATATGTGTGTGTGAGAGAGCATTAGGGGGTGTATTTGTAAAAGTAAAATATCTCAATGTGTACCGCAGTGTATCTAAGTGTGTGTGTGTTCGTTCGTTCGATTTAAGTGTATTGGACATTCAGAAGAGTATGAGAATGTCTGCGACACAAAACTGTCACTGGCAGCTATATTTAATGCCATTGATGGTTGAAATATTTCTTTGTGTCTGCGCTGAGTTCTGCTCATGCCACTAGCAAGGAACACAGAAACATACTTTGCCAACAACTACAACAGCATACCATCGCAAGATAGACCAAGAATGAAGAATTGTCTCTCCACTCAATGCATCTGAAACCTCCATCATTCGTGGACGTAACACAATGAGTGTGGCGTATCCAACCCATAGCTTTTGGCGCATTGGTCTATAAAAAAATTGCGCCAACAGAAACTTTGCCTCAAGAAAAGGAGCGAAGTTGTGTGCCACAAATAAGGGGAACAATGCAATGTCTGATGGGTAGCAAAAAAAATAAAAAGAAAGACGAAAGTCATTCGTTAGGGTTTTGTAATGCAATTTTTTGAACGGATTCGTCAATGTAACACACAAGTAAATTGTATTGGAATTGGTCGACCACGTGCTACCTTTGCAGTGCTGAATTTTTTGCTCAAGGTAACATCAATTTTTCTAAACCTAATGTCATTAACAGAGGTCACTTTTAAGGGACTAAAATGTTTATTTATGGCAAAGTAATTCCTGGTTAATAATTTAAAATAACCAGATATGGGTTCACGTTTAAGAATAGGCCCATCCACAACATGTACTTCGGCATTCTAGAGAGTGAATGACCTAGTTCATAAATGCCACGTCCCATCTTCGTTATTTCGAAGTTATTGCATGCATTACTGCACCGCTGTAATTTAGAAGGACCGTGAAAAAATAGTTTCGATATAGCTCCACAATTTCTTTACATTTTCAAGATATTTAACCTCCACCTTGTGTGGACACACTTCCACACCAACGTGATGGCTGTGATTTGCCATTCCGTTTACTGAAGGATGTCTGAAAATTAGCTGTAATTGGGTATTTTGAGCTCTCATTGTATGTATGATTTCTGTACTAAAAATAGTTAATATAGACCCACGTTTGAGAGTAGCTTCCATATTATAGTATCCCGCAATCTGGGGATTTTTAAAACGTTTTCACGTTTGTAATTTGGCATTTAGGGATCTTATTGTATAACGCAACTCCGTACCAAATATTATTAATATTGACTCAAGTTTCAGGGTAGCCCTCATATAACGATACCCCGAATATTATTGCGATTTTGTACACGATCTTTAATCAAATTGTAATTTGGTAATAATATTTGTATTCAAAATTATTAATATAAACCCATATAAGGGTACCCTCACATCTCAGAACTACAAATTATTCATATTAAACCAAGGCGGTATTTTGAGAATTTTGGACACGTTTTTCGGCCGAATTGGCTGTAATTTAATATTTTTTATTCTCATTGGCTGTCAAATCTTACTGCCAAAAATTATCAATATCGATACCCGTTTTATGAAAGCTCCATATTATATATTTTGAGAATTGCAATCATTTTTTTCTCACGTATTTTTCAGTACGTTCAAGGTCCTATCAAATTTTCATCCTCAAGTTGGAGAGTATAAAAAGTTTTTACTTGTTGTATGTTAAATTTCCAACTCCAGTTCCCTATTTGATTAATTCGCTCCACCATTATTTTGGGAACCTTGAACCTTCAAATGGTCCAATAACGCTATGGACCCATGATAATGCATCCAACTTCTTGTATATGCATCTGAACTGTCAATCTTCTTTGAATAACTCATCATCAATAGTTGAAATAAAATTGCCGCTGCACTTCCATATGTGGTAGGGAAGCTAAGTCGAACATTGGATGGCAGTGGAATAACCACCAACTCATTTTCGATAATAAAACTCTTAACTCTCTGCATCAGTTGCATTATCGATCGATGGTATCTACTTTCCCTCCTTTTTATCAAACATTCTCCTTACCAAAAACACATTCGTTAGCACCCACTTACACCATACCATAATAGCCACCAACCAGATGCAGTACCAAAAATTGTTCCCAACTTTTCCGTACCTCTATTTTACCCAAACTACTGAAGGCCACAAGCCAATATAACCAACCAACGAAAACGCATGTTCTTTTTTATACTGCAACCGAAAAACGGTATGTTTATGAGATGTGTGGTGTGGATGTGTACAGTCGCGGTCAGTGAATTATAACTGGAAACCTAATTATATGCTACATAACCATGTTGTCAGGTTGTTATAGTTTTGTGTGGCCCAAAGAATTTATAACGCCACTAAATATTGGTCCTAGACCCACATTTCAGTATACCGATCGTCATATCTCGTCGGTCTAGACACACTTTCCCGTTTGTCCATTATAATTTCTAAGCAAATACAAATCAAAGATGTAGACCTCGAAATTATGCATGTAGGTTCGGTTTGGGCCAAAGAAGACCGCTATTGTTGCAGGTTTAGGGGATCAATGGACCGAAAACTTTATTTTTATATATTTTTCTGGCTCTTGATCTGATCAAAAAAAGTGTCTAATCAACGAAGGCTTTTGTGTAAAAAATGGCAAAATTTGCATTCATATATATCATATATTATTCACACCAATGGCATATACCCGATATGTTGATAGAAGGTCCGAAAGGAATGATTGACCTTTATATTAATTCCAATTAGCAGTCGTAACATCGCCCAGGAGCTAAAAATCGACCATAAAACAGTTTTAAACCATTTACACAAAACTGGATTCAAAAAGAACCTCGATATTTGGGTGCCACACCAATTAACAGAAAGAAACAGGATGGATCGAATTTCCATCTGCGAAGCCTTGGCCAAACGGAATGAGATAGATCCATTTCTTAAACGGATGGTGACTGGAGATGAGAAATGTATCACATACGTTAATCCTGTGCGGAAACGATCGTGGTCAAAGAGAGGTGAAGCACCTCAAACGGTGGTCAAACCAGGACTAACGGCCAGGAAGGTTCTGCTATGAATTTGGAACTGGAAGGGGATTATTTATTATGAATTGCTTCCATATGGCCAAACGCTAAATGTTGATCTCTACTGTCAACAACAGGACCGGGGGGGTTGGAGAGAGGTTGTGTTCCACCAGGAGAGGGGTTGTGTTCCACCAGGACAACGCTCGGGAGCTAGGTTGGGAAGTTTTAATGCATCAACCACACAGTCCAGACTTGGCACCAAGCGATTATACTCTTTTTCTTGCATTGCAAAATTTCTTTAATGATAAAAAATTGGTATCTAGGCCCAAATCAGACATTCCGAAGCATGTTAAATAAAGTCCTATAGTTCATATATAAGTAATGGATTTCTTTTTCCCAACCTAATAACTATCAATCATCAACAATTCATAATTGCGGCTATATAAGTCCATTGAAAAGTCTCCGGTCTTGAATTGAATATACGAGGTTTGCTTAAAAATAGGTCTTAATAAACCAAAAAAATTATTCATCTGTAACTAACCCCTTTAAGGTAATTCCCTCCGGATATAATATAATATATTTAATTTAATTTTAATTTCTTTATTTTTTCATGAATGGGACCTAGCCACAAGGCCATGATCGGTTCCAAAAACCACTATACATCTACTACTCCAAAAAACATCTACTATTTAGGTCAGCGTATTTTCCTATCCCCGATACACTTCTGAAATACGCTTTTTAGTTCCTATTTCGATTTTACTTTTATCTCCTCAATCGTAGCAAACCGTTGTCATTTGATCAGACCAACGACCAACGGGAACAAGTCCGGCGAATACCATGGTTGAAGCATGATAAAGGTTTTGCTTTTGGCTAAAAACTTACAAGCCGCACGAGCATCGATATCATTGCGCATAACTTCAAGAATCCATGAGACAACATGTCAATGCAGTCGAAGAAAATAGTAAGCAAAACTTTCACATTTGACGAAACTTAGCGTGCTTTTTCGGCCTCAGCTCAGCACAAATTTTCAATTGGATTTAGATCCGGTGACTGCACAGGCCCTTCCATAATATCAATATTGTTGTCCTAGTCAATTTTTTACTAATCGACTGGTTTATTTTGGATCATTGTCCTGTCGAAATTTCCATTTAATAGAATATCATATTCTACATAATATTTTCCAGCATTAAATTGAATTTTGAATCAAATATATTGGTCTAAATCCGCAGTACGCTCAAGGCTTCAAATGTGCCCTACCATCTTTGATTGTTTTAGGGATCGTAAATATTGTTCTGTTCCAGTATCCAGTATCACCACATAAAACTATTTTGGAATCGTCCGATCACAGCATGTTCCTTCGTTTTCAAAGTATTGATTATAGACTGCGATGCAATTATTTTGACCGCAACTGTATATCTGAATATTCCTCACTAGAGCTGACAAAAATTCTAAACTTTTTGATAAGAGCATTTTGAAATTTAATATCGATTTGAGTAAATCGATTAATAGAAATTGCTATTTTGTAAAAAACCTAATGTTGTTGGGTTGGTTTACGACGTTTCTGACGTATGTATTTTACGTCGGAAATATGTGTCATTTACGCCACTCAGATATTTCGATGTACAAAGTTTTGATGAAATCGGCCACTCCCTTTGAGAGTTATTGTGCGCACTAGGCAGAACTGATAAGAATTTGGTCAAAAAAACTTGGTGTCTAAGATCAATATTTAGATTAGGCAAATTTTTGCCGTGGTAGTAAATATATGGCCACTTCATCAAGTCCTCTGACGTTGAGTCTATTAATAAATAATTGTCAAGGAATTAACAAATTAAAATAAATATTTGAAATCAATACTTATCTTCTAAACCCATTACCATATTTTTCCAATTTTAAATTTCTTCTATATTATGTCACAGACCCTTGGCTATTACCATACGTAAATTTTTGTGAATATCTATCCCACTTTCTTTAACTTTCTCCATACCCCCAAAAACTTCGTACAAATGGAGTCGATTGTTGAGTAAAGGGATATTTTAGCATTTCACTACCATTTGTATACAAAAGCGAAACTCACATTTCATCTGATGATGATGTACAATACGATGTGGAAGTGGATCTAAAAGTATGTAAGTGTGTCGATGTGTGTGCCTCATACATCAAGGATATTCTTCTGTAGCATCGTTTAGGGAAAACCCATGTTACATGTTCCCTGTGTATGCATGTATGTGTGAGAATTTCTGGTGATATGTCATGATTTTAAACTCACACACACAAACGAATTGTAGCACACACATCACCTGCTTCTACTACTTTGCCGTCGTTGGTATGCTTTATTGCTTTCGTGAAATGTGTGATGTATGCGTATCGTTTTCTTCCGTCTACTTCCTTTCCTCCTTCCCTTGGCAGCCCCCCTGCTCTTTTTTTTGGTCGGTGTGTCATTTGTGCTTTGTTACCCAACATTTTACGCCTTGATGAGGGAAGTTTTCTTCTTCTTCTTTTCTGACTCTATACTCTCTAAAGTGGATACCAGAGGACAATGTGAATAAAAGAGGAACGCACACACACTAACACAAAGGCAGGCAGTGGTAGTTGAAGGAAGATCCACATCAAAAAAGCAATTCATCATAGAAAATGGCGGAAGATTTCACAAACGAACGCATGCACATATCATCAGATGAGAAGGATTTTAAAGAGCATTTTCGAAGAGCAATTTTCATTGTTCCTTGTTCCGTTATTTTGTGTTTTCTTTTTTTCTTTGTTACTTCTTAACAACTTTTGGGGCGGGTGTAAATGTGTGAAAGAACTTTAATAGTATTTTGGTGATGCAATTAAATATTTTTAAGGTAATTGGACACAGCATTTTTCCTCATTTTTGAATGGGAATATATTGAGAATAGAGACCAGAATGTTATGTTACTTTTCAAATATTCTAGGGTATTCTAGTATTTTATTTAAATATTTGTCGGGGATCCCAATAAATATAAAATGTATTTGCAGAGCTATCGGAATTTCTAAGTTCATCTTCCTGTCTACCTACTGGTAACAATTACGATGGAATTGTTACAGATTTTTGTTAAAAAACCGAGGTTCTTACCAACGTGAAGGGCTTTAATTCATAAAATTTATTTACTATGTTTATCAAATCTACGGGACTGATTGTACATATTTTTATATTGTTATACCTTACACAACTATCTTCTTAGCTTTATAACTTTGTGTGGCCCAAAGCTCACCTTTTAGTATACTAATCGTCATATATCGACTGGTCGATCTATACATGTGTGTCCGTCCGTTATAATTTGTAAGCACGATACAGGCACAGTTATGGACCAATTTCAAGAAATTCTCCATGTAGGACCGGTTCTGGCCATCGAAGACTCCTGGATGTTATCCTTTAATATTTAGGGAATAAAATGGTCAAAAAGTTTATTTTTGTCTGTTTTCTGGTCGATTTAGAGGTATTAATGTTGGCCCGAATATCACGAATTTTTTACATGGGGAAGGGAATCTGGACAAAGTTTTGGTGAAGATTGGTCACATGGACCCTGACTTGCGTGAAAAATGCCGAAATTTGCATAATAATAGCGAATTAAACCTGTAGGATATAGATCCGAGAAGTTGATAGTATATCCAAAAGTGGTGGTTGAAATTTAAATTGATACCTATTATATAGATGTACGTACCTGGATGCAAGAGTTAGTCGCCGATAATTTTTGACGGTGAACAGACGAGAAAACACGACTCGGAAAAGATGCCGCAGAGGTGTTGTTGACCTCTAATCGGTGAAGAAAGTGCAAATATCGCGAAATATTGCTCAGACTCGGAATATAGAACCGCAGACCATTAGAGCTCAGTGGTAGTTATATAAGATATAATATATTCGGTACCGTTTGACTATTCTTCCGCTCAGTGGTTCCGATATGTATATGAAATAACGATATTAGGTTTAGAAAGTCTTTTATTAGTTTTCAGTTTTTAATAAGTTTTATTACTAAGGAGACTGCTGAAATCCCGATAGAACTAAGGAACTTAAACTTTTTAGGGTAGATCCATAAAACCACCAATATTCGGTATATTGAAGCTTTTAACACGTAGGAAACCACTGGTATGAATTAATGGTCCTAAAAAATTTTAATATTTTGTGGTGTTTGGGCAATTTTTACAACCGCATTGGCGCTAATTTCGTTTTTTATTGGAAATAAACCTCCCAACCATTACAAATTTTGGTCCATGTTTCGGAGTAGTCCCCATAATTGTAGGTACTCTGTGCACGTTTTTAACCATTTTTATATTTTTGAATGAGTGAAAATTCTTCCTACAAGACATCACTTTTAGCGGTCGACGTTTTGGTATAGTCCCCGTATAACGATGCCCCTATTTTCGCTATCTTGAGGATTTCAGGCTCTCTCTAAACCGTATTTGTTGTAATTATATAGTTTTTGATTCTCGGTGGGTGGCAAATATTTCTTACTTTAGAATACCAATGTCCATATACCCTCCCAATTGTCGGTGCCTTGAGATTTTATGTGTCCAACTGATGGAGGATGGTACAATAATTTCGGCACGGCCGATTTTAACGATGTTTTTACTTGTTCTCATAATCATATACACACTCTCCTTTATGCAGTCAACTAATAGTTTTTGCGTCTGACTATGCCGCCTAATATTATTGAACAGCATATCAGCATATTTTCGCAATTTGTATGATTTTCCAACCAAAGTCCCGTAATTTGCATTCCGTATTTTCTCTTAAGAAAATATTCAATATAAGTCAATTTTTGTCGTATGTATCCTCCCTAGTTTCGGTTAGTTTTGGTTTCTAGTCAAATTTCCCCACCGAGGTAGGGTGAAAATTATATATAGATCCATGTTAATATGTTGAAGTTCCCTGGCCGGGTTTCCATCCGGAGCATAAAGTACCTATACAGCTCTATTTAAATAATGTTTGCCTGGACGAACTTAAATATAATTTTTACTTCTTACATATTAAAACTTTAGGCTAATTAATTTATAAACAATTTGTTCCGATCAACAAATATGTCCTCGAATATCGGTAAAGACTCTAATTATAACTGGACAAGTATTGTTTCAGATACTTATGTGGCAATTTAGAAATATCTGTCTGGCATATCTCGAAGGAAGTATGGGATTCTACGAGGGCAGTTCGGAAAGTTCTTAGCCCAGCAAAAAAAGTGCGGTATAAACAGAAAAAAGTTAAGTGTTTTGGAAACTTCCGAATTGCCCTCGTAAAAAAACATTGCAAATAGTAGTATTTTGGTTCGGTTCCTAGAACTTCTTGTAAGCCATTTTCGCATGGTTTGTAAGAAGTGCTAGAAATGGTAAAAAATTGTTCGTGGAACCTTCCCTTCAGATATAAGACACTTTGACCAATCATCGAAGAAACGAAATGCGCTTCTTAGTATAGCCAATAGCTCCTGTTTCGTCAAAATTGTTCAACCGAAGTACCTGCAATTTGGCAATTTTGGTTCAAGGAGGGCGATTAACATCTCTGCAAAATATGTTCATCAATGTTTAAACATTCCCTTCATTGTGTTGCCTTGTATTGTAGCGTTTAGGGAAATTTACCCACCAATATAACCCCCAGACAAATTCCCCCTTAAGTTCGTAGCTCAATGTTATTGCCCAATCATAAGAGATCTGAAACGCGCTTTTTAGTAAAGCCAACATCACCTCTTTAGATTCTTCTTTTATGTCCTCAAAAAAAGTAGAAAATACTTCTTCGGTTTTTTTCAGAAACTTACACACATGTATCGATGGTGCGACATTATTGTCCAAAATCCATAGTTTAGCTTTCAACAATTTTTGTACAATTTTTGTACATAACTTCAAGGTAGTATTTCTTATTTACCGTACGACCTTATGGCATTACTGTCGAATTCATTGATCAAAATCTTCAAATTTGACTTCCGTACGTTTCCATTGGGATGATTGGACATCGGTTTCAATGGCATAGCCATACACCCATGATTCGTAATAGTAAAAAACGCAATTTTTTATCGGCCGATGTTCCCCAACAGGTTTTTAGCGATGTATGTATATAGAGTCTTTGACAATAATACTGATACAAATGTGAAGAATATTTTGTTTAACATGTTAAATCTCATTCGACATGATGAAAAGGTTATTTCAGTACCTTTTAAGAAATGATTGAAAACTCATTTATAAATGGGTTAAAGAAGGCCAGAATATGTTTAAAATAAAATTTTACTGTAAATCGAAAATTAGACTAAAACACAACTAATTTTAGAATTAAAGTCGTACTTTAATACCAATAGTTCTTTTGTATCCATTTTTACCATTTCATTTATATCTATGGAAGTAAAACGAAACTTTATTTCATAGAATGGAATATTCTGCGATTATTTCACTGTATGCACTATTTTTCTATTCTGAGACATATAGTAATAGTTTGTGGCGACCATTTCTGTAAAATATTCTAAACTGGTCTAACCCCGTTTCAATAATTTCTTGAAAAAGAAATCTCCCGACGTAAACTTTCCAAACGCCGATATACGTATCTTCTAAATTTAGATCATCTTTCATATTATCTGAAAATTCCCCCGTAATTATTTTTTGTGTTGCACAGTGGTTCTTCACTGCTTCAATTTATTCATTGGTGGCGAAGTTCATGGGCGACCAGGACGAATTTCGTCATTGACATCGTCTCGGCCTTCCTTAAAACTACCTAAAATAGTGTATAAATATGTCAAACCATTCATATACTTTAATTTAACTATAATTTGTTACTTATCAATGACTTGCCTACCCCATCTTAATCCACTCTATATGAAAATTTTCCTACATCGATATATCTTTATATACCAAAAACCCTGGATATATTTTACAAAAACGCAAAGTCATTCAATTTCTGCCTTCACATTCAATAGACTAACTAACCAAATGTCAATTTACATTAGAAATATGCTACATCATTTTGGTGGATACCATGACCTAGACAACGAATTTTTATTTTTCCTTCACTTTTGGCGAACAAAATAAAAAAATATTTATTTATATTCTTTTGTAGAAACTCGCATCAATAAATCTTTTATTTATCACCCTTTTTCTACGAGAAAATATTTTATAGCAATTCATTTCAAAGTGACAGCAACGTTCACATTTGTTATTCTGTGTTGTGACAATATTTCGCCGTAGATAAATTGCCCAACACAAAGAAGTATCTACCAACAACCCTAAGTTACTCACCGACTTATGGCTTGGCAGCAGATGTTAACTCTCTTGAGTGATTTCTGTTTCTTTTGAGTACAGCATCATCCACCCGTAGTTATGGGAGGAAACTCAAAGTTATCTACAAATTCGCCTTAACAAATTTATGAAGATTGAGTATTTTATTTATTTCTTCATAACAGATGTTAACAATGACTGAAGCGAATTCAATACAAGGTTGTGATAAATTTAAAGTGACAGCCCTAAGTTGGTGCTGTGTAAACAACAAGTAATATGTTACAAATTAAATACTTACTTTTAATGAATTGCAATTTAATTTCAAGGAAAAGTAGAAGCAAACTTTCATACGAAGAAATAATAAATAATTTCAGGGACAAGAGATTAAAGGATATTTACAAGTAATGGTCATTTTATTAGCAAAATAACTTTAAATTATGTTATATATGGAATGATAGCTATGACTATGGTTTCAAGAAGTAAACACGAAAAATTATGAATGAAGTTAAAACAATTTGACAATTACTGTTAAAATGTGTCAAAATGGTCCTATTAAAATTACGGTTTAGTACATGATTATATTATTAACAAAATTTAATCAAGCTTAAACACATATCGGAACACGTCGAACTAATCCCCGGAAAGTATGCGTGGCCTTAATCAGTATTGCTACTTTTTTTGTTACTACTAATATGTTTTTATACCCTTCACCACACTGTGGTACGGGGTATTATGTCTTTGTGCATATGTTTGTAACAGGCAAAAATAATCGAGATAGACCCATGATTATTTTTGAGAATATGCATAGAATCACTTTCTGAGTCGATTTATGCATGTCCGTCCGTCTGTCCGTCCATGTATTTTTGGTAACAAAGTACAGGTCGCATTTACGATCAGATTTGGATGAAATTTGGCACAGGCCACTAAATTGGCCCAAGGACGAACCCTATTGAAATTGGAAAAAATCGGTTCAGATTTTGATATAGCTCCCATATATATTTTCGTTCGATTTAAGGTAAATGATGTACCAAAGTCCCTATATATCTTTCGATTTGCACGAAACTTGACACAGCGTAATGAATAGTGTCTAGAATGATGTGTGTTAAGTTATCTGAAAATCGGTTCAGATTTTTTAGGTAATTTTGTCCCATTGAATCTGAACAAATGAAAAATTTAGTATAGGTTGCAGAATTCGACGTCTGTAAGGATTCATCTGTTGAATATACCCAAAGTGGTGAAGTTTATCATATAATCGGCTCCGTCCGACTTTACTACTTTCCTTACTGGTTTTTTTATTGGGACATATTGGTCCACTTTTAAGGGTCGCCCCATATAACGGTACCCTTCAATATTCGGCGTTTAGGTGATGTTGGGCAGGTTTTTCATCCAAATTGGCTGAAATTTGTTATTTTGAGTTCTCATGAGAAGAAAATCTTTCTATTGGTCCTTTCTTCTAGGCAGCCCTCATAGACCGGCACGTTTTTTAAACGAATTGGATTCAATTTTATACTTTGAGCCCTCATGAGGTTTCAAATCATCCCAAGAAAAATATTGATTGCCGCTCCATTTTCGATATTTTAAAGCTTTTAACCATATTCTCTCACCCACATACATTTGGCATTCCGGGTTCTTCTAAGGTAATATATTTGTTCCGAACATTTCCTACATGGGTCTATGTTTGGACATAGCTCCAAAGCTTACTGTTTGTAATTTGGGATTTTATTTCTTTAAAAATTCCACGCATCTTATAGTCGTTGAAAAGAAAATCTTTAAAAAACATTCTTCACAAAATCCACGCCCTTCATGATCTTGAAAACATGTTTTTCACAAAACCCACGCCACTTATGGGCTTGAAAAAAAATCCACACTCCTAAAGGGTTGCAAAAATATTATTTTTGCACGCCTCATATAGCCCTTGATGCTATATATGCAATCAACATGCCGTTGATAGTCCTTGAAGAATATTAATTTTAAAAATCCACGCCTATCAAAGAATACTTTTTTAAAAGTCCAAGCCTTTGATAGTCCTTGACAAAATATTGATTAAAAATCCACGTCCTTGACAAAATATTGATTAAAAATCCACGTCCTTGACAAAATATTGATTAAAAATCCACGTCCTTGACAAAATATTGATTAAAAAATCCACGCCTTTGATAGTCCTTTACAAAATATTGATTAAAAATCCACGCCTTTGATAGTCCTTGACAAAATATTGATTAAAAATCCACGCCTTGGTAGTCCTTGACAAAATATTGATTAAAAATCCACGCTTTTGATAGTCCTTGACAAAATATTGATTAAAAAATCCACGCCTTTGATAGTCCTTGACAAAATATTTTGATAGTCCTTGACAAAATATTGATTAAAAAATCCACGCCTTTGATAGTCCTTGACAAAATATTTTGATAGTCCTTGACAAAATATTGATTAAAAAATCCACGCCTTTGATAGTCCTTGACAAAATATTGATTAAAAAATCCACGCCTTTGATAGTCCTTGACAAAATATTGATTAAAAAATCCACGCCTTTGATAGTCCTTGACAAAATATTGATTAAAAAATCCACGCCTTTGATAGTCCTTGACAAAATATTGATTAAAAATCCACGCCTTTGATAGTCCTTGACAAAATATTGATTAAAAAATCCACGCCTTTGATAGTCCTTGACAAAATATTGATTAAAAAATCCACGCCTTTGATAGTCCTTGACAAAATATTGATTAAAAATCCACGCCTTTGATAGTCCTTGACAAAATATTGATTAAAAATCCACGCCTTTGATAGTCCTTGACAAAATATTGATTAAAAATCCACGCCTTTGATAGTCCTTGACAAAATATTGATTAAAAATCCACGCCTTTGATAGTCCTTGACAAAATATTGATTAAAAATCCACGCCTTTGATAGTCCTTGACAAAATATTGATTAAAAATCCACGCCTTTGATAGTCCTTGACAAAATATTGATTAAAAAATCCACGCCTTTGATAGTCCTTGACAAAATATTGATTAAAAATCCACGCCTTTGATAGTCCTTGACAAAATATTGATTAAAAATCCACGCCTTTGATAGTCCTTGACAAAATATTGATTAAAAATCCACGCCTTTGATAGTCCTTGACAAAATATTGATTAAAAAATCCACGCCTTTGATAGTCCTTGAAAAAATATTGATTAAAAAATCCACGCCTTTGATAGTCCTTGACAAAATATTGATTAAAAAATCCACGCCTTTGATAGTCCTTGACAAAATATAGATTGAAAAATCCACGCCTTTGATAGTCCTTGACAAAATATTGATTAAAAAATCCACGCCTTTGATAGTCCTTGACAAAATATTGATTAAAAATCCACGCCTGTGATAGTCCTTGACAAAATATTGATTAAAAATCCACGCCTTTGATAGTCCTTGACAAAATATTGATTAAAAATCCACGCCTTTGATAGTCCTTGACAAAATATTGATTAAAAATCCACGCCTTTGATAGTCCTTGACAAAATATTGATTAAAAATCCACGCCTTTGATAGTCCTTGACAAAATATTGATTAAAAATCCACGCCTTTGATAGTCCTTGACAAAATAACTATCAACCTTGACAAGGACTATCAACCTTGACAAAATATTGATTAAAAATCCACGCCTTGGTAGTCCTTGACAAAATATTGATTAAAAATCCACGGCTTTGATAGCCCTTGACAAAATATTGATTAAAAATCCACGCCTTGGTAGTCCTTGACAAAATATTGATTAAAAATCCACGCCTTTGATAGCCCTTGACAAAATATTGATTAAAAATCCACGCCTTTGATAGTCCTTCACAAAATATTGATTAAAAAATCCACGCCTTTGATAGTCCTTGACAAAATATTGATTAAAAAATCCACGCCTTTGATAGTCCTTGACAAAATATTGATTAAAAATCCACGCCTGTGATAGTCCTTGACAAAATATTGATTAAAAATCCACGCCTTTGATAGTCCTTGACAAAATATTGATTAAAAATCCACGCCTTTGATAGTCCTTGACAAAATATTGATTAAAAATCCACGCCTTTGATAGTCCTTGACAAAATATTGATTAAAAATCCACGCCTTTGATAGTCCTTGACAAAATATTGATTAAAAATCCACGCCTTTGATAGTCCTTGACAAAATATTGATTAAAAAATCCACGCATTTGATAGTCCTTGACAAAATATTGATTAAAAAATCCACGCCTTTGATAGTCCTTGACAAAATATTGATTAAAAAATCCACGCCTTTGATAGTCCTTGACAAAATATTGATTAAAAAATCCACGCCTTTGATAGTCCTTGACAAAATATTGATTAAAAATCCACGCCTTTGATAGTCCTTGACAAAATTTTGATTGAAAATCCACGCCTTTGATAGTCCTTGACAAAATATTGATTAAAAATCCACGCCTTTGATAGTCCTTGACAAAATATTGATTAAAAATCCACGCCTTTGATAGTCCTTGACAAAATATTGATTAAAAATCCACGCCTTTGATAGTCCTTGACAAAATATTGATTAAAAATCCACGCCTTTGATAGTCCTTGACAAAATATTGATTAAAAAATCCACGCCTTTGATAGTCCTTTACAAAATAGCGTTTAAAAAATCCACACCTCTTATAGTCCTTAAAAAAATATTCTTTAAATAACCCAGGCTTCTTATTATGGCCCTTGTGAAAATATTCCTTAAAAAATATTAAATTTAAAAATCCACGCCTTATTACTATTGTCCTTGAAAAAATATTATTTAAAGCTCCACACCTTACTATGGACCTTGACAGGATATTTCTTAAAAAGTCCACGCCTCTTATAATCCTTGAAATTTTTTTCTTTCAAAATCCAAGCCTACTGTAGTACTAAAAAATATTCTTTAAAAATCTACGCCTTTTGTAGTCCTTAAAAATATTATATAAACATTCACGCTTCAAATAGTCCTTCAAAACATATTCTTAAAAAAATCGACGCCTAACTATGGTTCTGGAAAAAATCATTAAAATCATCACGCCTTTTATAGTCCTTTAAAAAGTGTCCTTGAATATATTTGAAAAAATCAACGCTTCATATAAAAAACAGGTCATTATTGAAATGAAGCTTTTAATTCATTTTTCTTTCAACGCTATATTTAAAAATTTTGTAGGCATATTGATATTCAATAGCAACACCATTCAATTCAAATCAATTGGTTTTCAATTTTTGTGTTTCCCAAAAAACAATAAAATTTTTTGTAACTGCAACACATCATAAAACTTGCAAAAATACTTTTGGATGTCAAAATCATCATCAGCATATAACGCTTATAGATTTTGCAACCTGCGAATGTATATGCGGATGATATGGGCAAATAGTTGGTAAGCTGCATGCTTTCAGATATAGACGGCGGTTTCGCCATGCCATTTGTTGTTGTAGCTGCTGTCGCTATTTTTTTCTTTCCATCTATAGGCCATATTTGGTATACTGCAGATATGGTCTCAATTTCAATGCTGTCGTATTGGAGTTTTTCTATTTTCTTTCGGATATTCGGTGTTTTTGTGGGTGAATAAACTTTTTTTGACAGTTAAAATTGATGTGAGTCCACATTCACACGTCGTCTCTGTTGGCATTTTGGCTTCAATACATTTGTGGTGGGTGTTGCTCGATTTAAGTGAACAACACTTTCCGGCAAAAATCTATAGAAACGAAAGCGGCGGCTACTATGTTAATCACTGTTTGGTATACATGTGTGTGTGTGAGGGAGTATGTATGAGTGTGTCTGGATTGTTTTCTGTGCCAATGGGCTTTAATGACTTCTGATAAGCTTTACGGGCATTTTACCAGCCTATTTCAAAGGTTTTTTACGGATATGTTGGTGTTGTTGTTGCTACTGCTGTTATTGCTGAACTATGTTTTTGCTTCGTTTTCGGTTTGGCCTTTTCCATAAAAAAGCTTAAGGCTACAACTAGTTGTACTACAACCAAACAAAAAAGACTATGTCGATTTGTAGGTCGGTTTCCGGTTTTGATGATGACCGTGATACAGTGATGGTGGGGTTTTTGGAGTGTGTATTACGATAGCAACAACAAAATCAAGCAGAAAGATGCTGATACCAAAAATAGTGGATGAAGAAGAAACACAACAACAAGAAATTTAGGTTAATAGGATTTTTCTTCAAAAAAAAAAAAAAAAAAAAAACACTTAAATCAGCAGCAGTAGCGCCCTCAGTTGTAGAAATCGTTTTAAAAAAAAAAAAAAAAAAAAACAAGTTCTGCACCAATGATGGCGGATTGATGTCTACGAAGAAGATTTTTATAAAGATGTTGGCAAATGTGGTAATGGAAATAGATACGATTGTAGTGAAAACATATGTACATATATACATACATATGTATATCAAATACAAATACTCATCAAATAATTTCTAAAATTTTGACACAACATATTTTATAAAGAGTTTCCGAAAAATAATGAAGATTGAATTCAAATTCAATACATAAATTCGATCGGGAAAAATTGCATTAGATTTGAGGTAGACTACATAATTCACAGGTAACCTTCTATAATGTTCAAAACATCCCCCTAGAACCTTCAATGTATTTGAGTAACGTTCGTAAAAAACAACAAATCACTGGGAAAATGAACCTTGCATATTCTAACATAAAACCGAAATTTTACTAATAAATGAGGACTATAACAAAATGGGGTATTATATATATATATATATGGGCAATATTGCCAATTTTTTAATATTCCATTTTCAAAAAAATCAGCGTTTTTGTTTTTGTGGCACATCAATTATTTTTGGTACACATATAGAGAAAAATTTTCTGACTCCGAAACCGTTCGCGATCAAATTTTTGGTTGATGTGCGCAAAAGTTATCGAGGTTTTAATTTTGGGTATAAGAAAAAAATCTTAAAATTACGCCGATTATTATATTGACCAAAAACGTTGATATATATCTTCCTCCATAAAATAAGAATATGAATATATTATAATAATCACGATAAAGTTGCACATATTCGCGAAATATGAGAAAAATAAAAAAAAGGTTTAGCAGATTACATCAATATTTTCATTATATTAATGACATACACACACCTAAAAATTAATTTAAAAATATCTACATAATCTAAGCACCATGATGAATCAAATGATATCAAAATCGCACAAGTCCGTGTAGCGGTTTCTAAATCAAAGCGACAACAAAACAAGATATTGAGGAAAAATATTTGTTTTTGGTTCGAAAAAATAATGTCATCATATTTATTTTTTTAAATGTATACAAGAAATTTCAGAAAAAAATGTTGGTTTTATTTTGCTATTTTACCAGAATTTCGCCGAAAAATTGACATATATAATAATAATCACTTTTTGTGTATAAGTATACGCCTTGCGGATTATATCAAGACCCTTCCGATAAAACTTAGAATTCTATAAATAGGAATAAATCTTAAAATAAAATAATATTATGAAATATACATTTTAAATTGCTTGTAAATCGCGTAATTCTCAAAATCATTTGATGCGCATGCGGTTTCCAGGAAGTACTGAAGTTTATCTTCCAATCCATATATATTTTGCGAAATTTCATTTGACGGCTAAGATGTGCCGCACGTTACATTGAAGTACCCAAAAAATCGTAAAACGCGAATAATTTCCGAAATCTCCATATGCCATTAACGCGCATCCGATTTCGGTGTGCACCCTAAAAAAATACATCGATCTATACCGATTTCAATGTGGTCCATTAAGAACCATGGATGTGCCATCACGATCTATTTTTGAGATAAATTGCGTACATCTCTCTTTCGGCTGAAGTTTTTAAAGTTCTCTTTTCGAAAAAGATCAAAATCCGTATGAGGTCATTTATTGAAGCGGAAATGATCCACAGAAAACTCAAATAAATCCGCCATATTTTCAAAAACATTTTTTGCCAAATTTCGTGTTTGTGGAAGGCCAGTTCCCGCCGTTCTAGTAGATGGATTTTCACGAAGAAGATTTTATATCATCCGAAACGTAAAAAACTTTATTGATCGCGGGTACCCATATCATTCAGTTAACAGATCTAAAAATTTGGCCCGAAAAAAAGGTTTTTTAGAAATTTGATCGCACAAAATTCGCACCTTCGGATGAGTATTACTCTGAAGCTGTGCATATTACATACACAAAATACATATCAAATTACGCAGATTCGCGACTACATTAATCTTATAATCGATTTTTAGAAATTCATGTTTGCGTATTAAAGCTAGAAGTAAAATTAAAAAAACACTCAAAATCGAGCTTCAAAATGTCAGCATCATTTAAAGGTAGATACAGTTAAAATTTTGAAAAATGATACAAAAGGGGCGTAGTCCCCAGTTTGTTGGCTTTTAGTTTTACTTTGACACGAAGACCGTGCAATGAGTGGCTTAGTCACAAATCGATAGAGAACATAAAAAAACTGGTTCGCCTCAACCTGTTTTTACACATTTTTTTACATTAAAGTTGACACAGCTTCCACCAAAATAAAGTTTGGGGGTCAATATCATGAACAGTTTGCAACGACAGATCAATTAACCAAAAACTATTCACTTTTTTTCATATACTTAAGTAGTTCCCGAGTTATAAGGGGTTGAACCTCCGCTTCAGCTATGTTAAAAAATTGGCAATATTGCCCATATATATTTTTATGAGAAGTCTTCATGTTCCCAAATATTTAAATCTTTAAAACTATTTATGCTTCAGAATGCAGGAAGGACTTGTTAAGAGTACATGCCGTAGTTATGGACCGATCGTAACTAGGTAGGTACGATTCTGTCCAATATAGTTTCTGTAATGACATATAAATATATAAAGGAGATCGGACCAATCGATCTCTTAACTTAATTTGTAGTTTTTTAATAGCTACTCTACAAGCATTATTCACCGAACACTACGGTAATTTACTTGAGGGGAATATCTGACCAATGAATATTTGGCAGGTCAAGTAAACATCGACTATGTTATGAAAAAATACAAAAAAAAGCAGTAAGGAAAGCTCAAAAGTTGGATGGGGACGACTATATGATACCCCTCACCACTTTGGATACATACAAAACATGCTAATATATACAATATCATGTAAATGGAACAAACATATAATCTGTAGAGGATCATTGAAATGTAATCGGGCGTCACTAAATGTGTGATTTACATTTGAACCAATTAAAAAACATGTCAATCGGATACTTTATCTAATTCTGAACCGATTTTCACAAAACTTCGTATACATCAATATGGACTTAATTCAGTACGCTGTACAAAATGTTGTTTCAATCGGTGTTTGGTGCACCATTTAGATAAAATCGGACGAAAATGTATATAGGAGCTATATCTAAATCTGAACCGAATTTCTCCAATTTCAAAATGGTTCGTCATTGTGCGAAATTTCATCTAAGTCGGATCATAAATGCGATCTGTACATTGTTCACAAAAATACGGGCATGCATCAATCAACTCATATTCTCAAAAGGAACCCTGTGTCT
>NW_026875327.1:0-10091 GCF_032173495.1 Musca vetustissima
TTCTTAAAAGGCGAAAGTTCTCAAAATCTCTTATTAGTCACATATATATTTGTGGATATGTCGTATGAAAGAGGCTGGGTAAAGGGATTCCGAATTTGAATAAATTCGATTGGTAGCACATTTCACTAGCAACGTTTTCTTCATTATCGAAGATGATTATTCAGGCTAAAGAGCCCGCAACGTTGAAGGACTTCTGACTACTGAAGGCCTTCGGGTCATAAAACTCATGATGAAATATTTTATAGATCAGCCAGAAGATATTGATGATGATCTTAATGGGTAAATGCGTAAAAAACATTAAATATGCCTCAAATGGAGCTATCAAATGGAGCTATATTAAACATTATATGTTAGGTCAAATGTATAATGCCAGATTAAAAAATAACTAAAGGGACTTTCGTATATATAAGACTATACAGTTTTTTTTTCCTGCTAGGAGGTCTCTTATATTCTAAAGTTAGACTATCAAAAGATGTAAAATTGAGCGGGACATTTAAATTTTAACTACTTCTACTATACTAACGATTTCCTATTTTTAGGCATAGACCTAGACTTTCGTCGACTTGAGACTCATTTGGCTAAAGAGGTTAGAAGGCTCCTTGAATTTATTTCTGGTTTAGAAAAACTACTGAAGGTCTCAAATTGCACAAGTCTTGATAAAGGTTATAGAAGACCTGTAGATGTTTGGTATATATCTAACAGATCTTTTGTAGGTATCTGGGGTATATAACGCATTTGGAAGATCTTCCGATTGTAGAAGATCTTCTGACCATACAAAATTCGTCGAATATATTTTGGGTATAGAGATCTGTAGAAGGTCTTCTGATTGTAGGAAGGACCTGAAGGAGACCTTGTTGAATTTAGTATGACTATAGAAGATTCTTTATGTGTTTTCGGGTTGTAGAAGGTCTGTTAAATGTATTACTGATATAAAAAATAAATAAAACCAGTAAAGAAATTAGTAAAGTCGGACTGGGCCGACGATATGATACCCTTCACCACTTTGGGGATATTCTACATATGTATCTTTACAGATGTCGCCTTTTCGAAGGAACATTGACATGAAATTGAACGTACTTAAAAATGCGATCTTATCTATAAGTAAACCGACTAACATCAATCGCTACACATGTTATTCTGCAATCTATTCCAAACTTTTTAAATAGGCTTTAAGCTAACTTTACGCACGCTATTTAGTATGCTTCACTGTTTAAAATGTAATATCAATCAAGCAACAATTGATTATTTGGTTTACAATCAACATAAATAGGTCGAAATTATATATGGAAGCTATTCTAATTCTAAACCGATTTCAAGGAAACATAACCGATATTAATTTATATTAATTTCAGTACGTTTTGCCAATCGGCCTAGCTATGGGTCTTTAGTACACCATTTACTTTAAATCGGACGAAAGTATATATAGAGGCTATATGTAAATCTGAACCAATTTCAAGAAAACTTGACACACGAAAGGTTATAGTAATTTCAGTACATTGCACAAAATTGTGTGCGGGTCGGCCAATCTTTGGAGCTATATCTAAATCTGAACCGATTTTAACACATCATTCTGAATCCAATTCAGTACCCTATGGCAACCTTCGTGCAAATCGAAAGATATATAGGGACTTTAGAATCCCATTTACCTTAAATCGGACGAAAATATATATGGGAGCTATATATAAATCTGAACCGATTTCCTTGGCACTTGGCACACGTCATTCTTGACCTAATTCAGTACTTTATGCCAAACTTCGTGCAAATCGAAAGATATATAGGGACTTTGGAGACCGATTTACCTTAAATCGGACGAAAATATAAATGGGAGCTATATCTAAATCTGGACCGATTTTCACGAAACTTAGCACACATTATTCTGGACCTAATTCAGTACTCTAGCAACGTTTCGTGCAAATCGAATGATATATAAGGACTTTGGTGCACCATTTACCTCAAATCGGACGAAACTATATTTGGGAGCTGTATCTAAATCTGAACCGATTTTCTCGAAAATTTGCACACATCATTCTGCTCCTAATTCTGTACTCTATGCCCAATTTCTTGCCAATCAAGAGATATAGAGGGACTTTGGTGCCCCATTTACCTTAAATCGGACGAAAATATATATGGGAGCTATTACTAAATCTGAACCGATTTTTCCCAATTTCAATAGGATTCGTCCTTGGGCCAAATAAGTGACTTGTACCAAATTTCATCCAAATCGGATCATAAATGCGACCTGTACTTTGTTTACAATTTAACATCTACAGACGGACAGGCGGACGGACGGACATGCATAAATCGACTCAGAAAGTGATTCTATGCATATTCTCAAAAGGAACCATGGATCTATCTGGATTATTTTTGCCTGTTACAAACATAATACCCTGTACCACAGTGTGGTGAAGGGTATAAAAATGTCTAAAATGAATTTCCTAAATATTATACTATATCGTCTTCTTTTTTCCTGCTGGAAAGTATCTTATATTCTGAATTTAGATATCCCACAAAGACTATCTGAATATGTAAAATGAAGCGGGACCTTAAAATGTGAACTACTTCAATACATGGACCTATATTGACATTTTCCTATATTTAGGTCTAGACCTAGAAATTTGTCTGCTTTAAAAGATTATCTGCCTACAGAAGAAATGTTAAGAATCATTTGGCTAAAAAGGACTTCTAGTTCATAGAAGACTTCTGGTGTAGAAAAACTATTGAGGCTCTCAAATTGTAGAAGACCTGATGAAAGTTATAGAATACCTTTTGATGTTGGATATAGCTATAACAAATCAGTTGAAAGTCTCCGGGGTAAAGAACGCATGTTGAAGATCATACGATTGTTACAGACCTGAATAAGTATTCAGTCTATAGAATACGGGTGTTGGATCTTCTGACCATGTAAAGTCCGTAAAATATACTTCTATTGTAGTTCTGTAGAAGGTCTTCTGATTGTAGGAAGGACCTGACAAAAGGAGACCTTGTTGAATTTAGTATGACAATAGAAGATTCTTTAGGTGTTTTCCGGCTGTAGAAGGTCTGTTAAATGTATTACAGGTATAAAAAATATTTTGAAGGTCACCAGATTGTAGAATAACTGATGAAGGTTTACTGACCTTTTGAAGGTGGGTCCTGACTACTAAACACTTGTTTCAATTTTTTTGGGGTAGTTGCAGATCTTCCAGTTGTAAAATATCTGATTAAAGTTGTCTGGCTATAGAAGCCCGGTGGAAAATCTTCTGACTATAGAAAACCTGTTAAATGTCTTTTGGGTATAGTATATCTGTTAAAGATCGTTGGATTCTAGGAAGCTCCTGGCCATATAAGAAATACTGAAAGTCTGCTGACTGCAGATGTTTTTTTTTAATTAGTATGATTATAGAAGATCTCCTCAGTTTCTGGCTATAGAACATTTTTCTGGTATAGATAACATGTTACAGGTATTCAGATTGTAGAAAACCTGACTTGGTAGTTGAAGATCGTTTGATTATAGAATACCTGATGAAGGTATTCCGGATAAAGAATACCGTAGAATGATCTTCTGTCTATAGAAAACATGATTCTAGAAGGATCTGGATGCTGAAAGTCTTCTGACTGTAGATGTTTTTTAAGTTAGTATAACTATAGAAGATCTCTTCAGGATTTTGTGCATGTAGAATACTTGTTGAAGGTTTTCTGGGTATAGAATTTTTTTCTGATATAGACAACATGTTGAAGGTATTCAGATTGTAGGAGACCTGATTTGGTCTTATGAAGTCATACGGGATAGATAAGATTGTTCGACTGTAGAATACCTGATGAAGATATTTCGGCTAAAGAATACCAGTGAGGGATTTTCTGACTATAGAGGACCTGTTAAATATCTAATAGACCTGCTCTGCTGGGTATTTGATGGTATTCTGATTATAAGAATCAGAACACCACAAAAATTTTATATTAAGACCTTATGGTAAACCCAAGAGCCTTGCTATGGTACATATTTTAAAAGATCTTAAGGTACAGGCATAAACCTGTACCTCTTTCCTTATCCGCTAATATCAGCTATCTTTCCTTTTCAATCGTATTGTTTGCGATTGTCAGCTAGATTACGGTAATATCAAATAACACAATCCTCTTTCATAATGTGGGAATAATCCCGAAGTTATATCAGAACACAAATTGGCTTAGATGGATAGACACATTTTTATTAATTTGAAGTCGAACAACCAAGGATTTGGTAAATGAGCCTGACAACTTTTTTAGCAACCCAATCTCCAACATGGCTCCGTTCGTATACCGTAGAACACTTATGGTCGTATAAAATCCCAGCGTTAGTGAAATCACTTTTATTGGGAAGAGACCAAATACCTTAAAGAAATTGGTTATTTTACGGGCGACAATTCCGCCTCGTCAATCTCAAGTTTTTATGCAACCGGTAAATTCCATCGAGACTTTTTCCAAATTCCCACTGACTCCTCCCAGCAATCTATAAAAAATGTCAACAGGTTTTCACTATCCGCAACCTGCAGATGCGTTCAATTGCATTCACTTCCGTCCCCGGTCTTTTTGGTATAACCGATCATATTGCCACATTTTCTTTAGTGTAATTTAATTTTATGAAACATCGAATTTTTATTTAAACTCCCCCTAAAATGTGTTCAAACCAAAGTTCACTAATTTCAAAATAATAAATTTGCTAAAGAATAATTAAATTGCCAGCAATTTGCCGGATATCCATTATCGACATTTTCAACACATATCAATTATCCATTAAAAATGAACCACAGACAAAAATAACAAGAGACACAAACATTCATACATACACTAACCCTAAAATCGAAGACTTACCAAAAACAAAAAATCGATAAATCTTTCGTGTAGAACAAAAGACTTCTAATGAAAATGGAATTGTTTTGTTCGTTTAACAATAGATGGAAACATTACAAGAACAACAACAATAGTAACACGAGGAAAACGAAAAACTGACATTGCCACTAACTCACACTTCCACACAAATAGCAAGTGAGTGCAACAATTTGTCCCTAATAAGTTCCAACCAATGAAGAAGACACAATTACTGCCAAAAAATAACAACAGTTTTTTGTTTTTGTTGTTGATTTTTGTTTCCCTAAGGAAAATATTTTCCTCGTCAGTAGCAATTGCTATGAGAAGAATGCAATTCCAACCATGGTTATGTGTGGAATGGTTGGTGTTGTGTATGTATGTATTTGATGCTACTTCTCCGTTGTAAAAGTTCCCTTTTTGTTCTGTTTGCCGAAATGTTAGGGGAACAAAAACTGTTGTAGACAAGTGGCAGACTTGAGGCCAACGATGAGACATTGTATTCAAAAAGACTTATATCGAAGACTAAAATATTTCATTTAATAATTTCAAAATTCTAAAAGGTGATATCGGGGGATGAAAGCCATATTTGCAGAACATTTTCCGATATTGATATATGTTTTTACAGCATTCCTATTAAACCATTCCGTCTAGTATGTCGTATCTCGCTTGTACTTTACTCTCAATATTTTGCACAGCTCACTGTCTCCGGGTCTATCGAATGACATTATAAGTGGAAAAGTGGCTAGAACATCTGACGTACTGTTATTTCGTATCGGATAGAGCATGACGCTTTTAACGACGTATATAACCAGCAATTCACAGAGCATCCCGAGATCGACAGGGCGAAGGGAAGAGTATTGCGTCGTATAAGATATCTTCAGGTCGAGGAGGTACCACCACAATTTACGTTTGGAAGTGTCATCAGAAGCTCAAAATCATTCAGGGCGGTTAATCCGAAAGTAATCTCTATTATGATGTTAAATTTGCAGGATGAGCCTGTTGTAGAATACCTAAGTACCTGAGACCTCAATTTGTAGTTCGCCACTAATTGCACTCTATGGCTTGAAAATTGCAAAATCAAAGACCCATAGAGTGATATCTCCGGAAAGGTTTTTATTTGACATAACTGCATCTTTACTGTTGACACAACCTTTACAGATACAGCTTTTTGTGATGAGGGAGAAGGAATTCATCTGGATAAGTAAGAACCTAAAGGTCGTGATGAAGTACACAAGGGACTATCATCATAAGGGCAATGGGATACTTCCGGTCGATCGAATTCCTACCTCGCGCACAGTGACTACTTCGGGACCTCTACCATGGCGATGGTAATGAAAACCCACAATATAACATCAACACATGGAACAAACACGAGACAGATTAACATCGGTGACCCAAGCGAAAAATGTACCGACCAAGATCCAATCATCCTCAACGGCTAAGGCAATGAAGAGGACGAGATTGTCAAAAAACTTTTGTTGATAAAAACAGCTCAGCCTTCCGAAGTCTGTCATTGGGAAGACGAAATTCGGACCGTCAGGATCTGTTCCTATCCTGCTTCAGTAGTGGTCATGAAGAAAGTGACCTAGTGGTAAGTCTTTACATAAGGCTCCGAAGTCTTCTGCGACGAAATTACCAGACAGTACCTATAATTGATACAGCTGATAAAGATGTGTTGGTTGATCAGGAAAGGCTACAATTTGGTAGTGTTACCGATCTCCATAGAGGTAATTAGCGCATGCTGAATACGTTTACGAAGAACGCTGACCTGGTTGAAAAATACACCTTGGATAAAGCGGTAGACTTCCAGATTATTAACAGAGGTGCTATTGTTTATTGGCTCGATCAGATTAACTTCCGTCTACCCTCATTACAAAAGCAGGCAGACGCAGTGGAGTCTAAAGTGCTGCAGATAAGTCTGTGTCATTGTACGATTGCAGCTTCGGAGATACACCTAAATCTCTCCACTTTGGATCAGGAGATATACCTGATCAAGAATATGGTGAATTGGCTCAACAATAAGGTAAGGGGTTAGACGCAGGACCCAACAGCTCCCAACAGGACCCAACAATGCCAGAAGTAAGTAGATTTGTTATCATAAATATTTTTTTTGTTGCAATAGAGGAAATATTCCCACTTTAATGGATAGACAGAGGTGGGTAGTTACAGATATCACACACTCAAATATGAACAGCTCTGAAACTGTAAACTGGAAAATATCTAAAAAGTGCTCCTTCTCGGGCCACCAAATTATATAATTCGCAATTTTCAATTTCAGAACGAAATAGAAGGCTTGTAGAAATCCTTGAAATAACAAATCGAAGGACTCCATATGTGGCTATAACAGAAATTATGGTACGAGGACATAACGGCGTTTTATACCCTTCAACACACTGTGGTACAGGGTATTATGTCTTTGTGCATATGGCTGTAACAGGCAAAAGAAAACGAGATAGACATATGGTTCCTTTTGAGAATATGTCGATTTATGCATGTCCGTCCATCTGTCTGACCATGTTAAATTGTAAACAAAGTACAGCTCTTACTGGTTTAATTTCTTTTTTAGCTTCTGCGTTCACTGTGCCATTGTTAGAGACACGACAACCCATCTCCAACAATGTACTTTTTGGATGGGTACTTAGTGAAAAATCCACTAGGAGCACTTCGTCATTTACCACTAAACCGAGAACATTTACTTCTAACGTTCGTCAGCACAAAAAACCGAAACAACAGGGTAAAGGAAAACTTGAAGTTGATTCCCTTTGTCGTCATCATCGTTTTGATAGTGAGACGACTGAGCTAAAGCCTGACAGCAATGATGTGGATAATAGCAACGATGATGATGATGATGCCGAGGATGATGAAGTTGCAACTACACCCGACTTAATAGTACATCTTCCAGCTGACTGCTGCAAGTGATGCTCTCTGTGCTCTTTCTAAGACTTCGAGTCGAGTTGCAGTTGAGGTGTTGATGATGGCGTTAAATTTTCCATCATTAAAAAGCAATTTTCAACAATTTGTTCAAAGCAATGAATGCCAAACGAAAATGAAAACCGAAACAAACAACAGCAACAACAACTAAATAAAAATCCTAATAGAGACGAGAAAATTGAAAAAGCACGATTCATGCTGCAAGTGTATTTTTGGGCAAAACTGCACCATTTACTGATGTTGATGATGACGATGAGGTGATGCGGGTAATGTTGATATTGTCTCCAAGCTATAAGATCTAACCTAATACTACTGGTGTTGATGACTGGAAGAGAAGAGATGGAGGGATTACTTCAACTCAGCAGCAACTGTCAACAATTGTCTGACTGCAGATTTCTGGAGTAAACTTGGTAATACCACCTATTTGCGAAAAGCATGAAATAACAAGCAAATCAATTTGCGGAATTATTAGGATTTGAACAGCTGAACGACGTAGCTGCAAAACCCGCCACCCAAGAAGTTAAACAACACCAAACGAGCGTTGATGTTAACGAAATACTCTAAGGACTTGACTTGTTTTTCATTTTAGTGTCAGGTGTATTTGTTTAACAATAAAAAAGAAAAAGGGAAGTATACGATTATCTGTGGGGAATTATATGTGGTGCGCTGTACATGAAAATTGAAAAATATAAATTAGTTATGTGTTGTATTACACGATTCTAATGCAAGATTAAGAAGGAATAGAGTGTACCTAAAGGTACTGGAATTTTCAAACGGAAAATAAAGATTGGTATGGCAATATTAAATATAGAGCCTTGAAATTTATCTGTCCATGTTTTAGTTTAGCCCAATTATAAAGGTTTTGTCCCTTATCGGTAGTCCAAAACATCTTCAATAGATGCCAATGTTTTCACGTAAGCCTCTTACAAAGATCCCAAATATTTTTGCTGCATTTTTGTTTTAATTTGACAGTCTGGATTCTCAGTGAATCCAAAACTTTTTCTCAGAAAATTTTCAATATAGGTCCATGTTGTAAAATAGCCTATTTATAAAGCAGATTTTGAAGATGTTAGTTGGATTTCCCCAACAATGTGGCTGGAATATGGTATTATTTTTGGTGAATAAAAAATAAATTCTTCGCGTACTTGAAATGAAATATATATGTATAAGAGCTATATATGAACTTGGACCTAATTGAGTAACCGTTGCATACATCATATGGTGTTGGCAACTTTAATACACTTCACCCTAAACTCAATTTAATATATTCTGCCTAATTCGTGTAAATCGAAATACCAATTTCAACAAAACTTAACACACATCATTTTTGACTCAATTGCATTCGTTATGCAAAATTATGTCTCAATCGACAAATATTGGGAGTTTGGTGCACCATTTACATAAAATCAATTTCAATAGGGTTCCTTCGACCAAATAAGTGACCTGTGCCATTTTTTATCCAATTCGGATTATAAATGCGACCTGTACCTTGTTGACAATTTAACATGGACAGACGGACGGACATGCATAAATGGACTCAGAAAGTGATTCTATGCATATTCTTAAAAAGAACCATGTGTCTATCTCGTTTACTTTTGCATAATACTCTGTACTACAGTGTGGTGAAGGGTATAAAAAGAGTGTTATATGGGGACCAGCCCTAAAAGGGGGCAAATATTAATAATTTTTGGAAGTGAAATTACAAAGAATTTGTTGAAAATGCACTCAAAATCCCGAAATTTGTAAATAAAGGTCCATTTTGGCCACTGGACCTTCATTTACCCAATAAGAATTCAAAGTAGAGTAACTTCTGGAAATGTGGACCATGCGTCAAATGTGGACCATCCCCCATATCTAAGAAAATGCTTGAAATATGCCAATGCCGCCTTGATAAATGTTTTCCTAATTAGTGAAAACAAACATCAAACTTGGTTTATAATAAATAATTGCAATGTTGAAAATTTAGTAGGTGAAAATGTAGCTCTGATTGTAAAAGTGTGGTTTGAAAATTTTTTAGCACAATAGTCGAACGATTTTGTAAAATAGTCGAACATTTTGTTTTTCTCGAATATAAAAAGGTACTGTGGTTTTCTTGTTTTCTTTAACAAAAATACACGTATATCTGAAATTACTTTCGGTTATTTTTAAATTTTTATTCATTTTTGAAGCCGGTATTTATTTTTAAATAAAAATATTCAATGTCGGGTAATGTGGACCACTATAAAAAAGTGGGACATTTTCATGAGGACGAGTTCGAAACAAGGACGCATTTAATATGCGAGGAGGTATTCTATCCTCTGAAAACTCGATATGAGAAATTTATCAGTATAGCAATG
>NW_026875328.1:0-10277 GCF_032173495.1 Musca vetustissima
ATTGTGGTATACGCCATCTAAGTAAATTGCTCGGGTTAAATCGTTAGTAAAATATCTCAATTGTGACAGTATAATTTGTAGAAAGTTTGACACAAACACACACACAGAGACTACCACCAACAATCCACACCCACACACACAGAGTCATACATTATAAATTATGTGGCATTTGCCTTTAGAACTCATAGATACTTTTGAACAAATAAACAAACAAACACACACACCCACAGAGATGCATACTTACACCGATAGACACAATTGCCTATTAATTATATAGGCATTATTCAGAAACATCTGTTTCGTTGTCATTAAAGATTAAGAGTCTATGTATCATCAAAAATGAAATATCGTTTTGGTATGTTGGGGGTCTTTTGTGATTTCAGCTGTAGACTTTTCAAATAATTCGCAAAATAAAATATCTACTCTGTATAGATATGGATTACTTTTCAAAAGGTAATAATAGAGAACACCATTCAATAAAATTAAAACCAGTAAGGAAAGAAGTAAAGTCGGACGGGCCACTTTGGGTATATTCAACAGATAAATCCTAACAGACGTCGATTATTTAAAGGAACAGTAAAATTAAATTGGATTCATAAACATATCATTCAGCAGACGATATTAAATTTTTAATTTGGTCCGATACAGAAGGTATATCTAAATCTGAACCGATTTCAGGAAACTTAACACACATCATTCTATACCTAATTCATTGGTGCACCATTTACATTAAATCGGAGGAAAATATATATGGGAATCTTTGTGCATATGTTTGTAACAGGCTAAAGGAATTTAGATAGACCCATGGTTCGTCTGTCTGTCTATGTTAAATTGTAAACAAAGTACAGGTCGCATTTATGCTCCGAATTGGATGAAATTTGGCACAGCTCATTTGTTTGGCCCAAGGACGAACCGTATTAAAATTGGGAAAAATCGGTTCAGATTTAGATATAGCTCCCATATATATCTTCGTCCGATTTAGGGTAAATGGTCGACTAAAGTCCCTATATATCTTTCGATTTGCACGAAATTTGTCACAACGTACTTAATTATGTCTAGAATGATATGTGTAAAGTTTCGTGAAAATCGGTTCAGATTTAGATATAGCTCCCATATATAGCTTTGCCCGATTTTAGGTATATAGTCCACTAAAGTCCCTGGGAATCTTTTGATTTGAACGAATTTTGGCACAGCGTTATGAATAAGGTTTAGAATGATGTTTGCCAAATTTCGTGAAAATCGGTTCAGATTTAGATATAGCTTTCATATATATCTTCGTCCGATTTAAGGTTAATTGGGTACCAAAGTCCCTATATATCTTTCGATTTGCACGAAATTTAGCACAGCGGACTAAATTACGTATAGAATGATGTGTGCAAAGTTTCGTGAAAATCGGTTCAGATTTAGATGTAGCTCCCATATATGTAGCTTCGCCCGATTTTAGATAAAGTCCCTGGAAATCTGGATCTGCACGAAATTTGGCACAGAGTTATGAATAAGATCGAGAATGATGTCTGCCAAGTTTCGCGAAAATCGGTTCAGATTTAGATATAGCTCCCATATGTATTTTCATCCGATTTAAAGTAATTGGTGCACCAAGGATCATATATATCTTTCGATTTGCACGAATTTTGGTATAGGGTACTGAATTAAGTCTAGAATGATGTTGCTAAGCTTCGTGAAAAGATCCATAGCTAGTCCGATTTACACAACGTACTGATGTTATATAAATTAGTCTCTGGCAAGTTTCCCTGAAATCGGTTCAGATATAGATTTATAACAAAACGCGTCGTCTGTTAGGATGCATTTGTAATATATAACCAAAGTGGTGAAGGGTATCATATAGTCGGCCCAGGCCGACTTTACTACTTTCCTTACTGGTTTTTGTATGATTTTTTGCCATTTTAGAGGTAACTTTATAATGCCTCACTCATAGAATTCCTACTCTCTATTAAAAAAAAAAACTCTTTTGCAATGCAAGAAAAAGTGACAAGTCCGGACTGCATGGTGGATGCATTTAAACTTCCCAACCAAGTTCCCGAAGTTTCTGGCGAGTCCCTGTTGATGTGTGTGGCCTAGCGGGAGGAACATGTCACATCTCCTGTAGGCCAATTCTGGCCGTTTCTGGTCAATTGTAAATAATATAGAAATTATTTGTCTGTTCGATCGACTGGGTCACATACAAATCAGTGGTGAGACATTTTTGTTGAGCCTGATTTTAATAGGCATATATTTGTGTAGGTTAAAATTAGAAACAACTCTTGTATAAACACACATTAGTGGTAGGTTATTGTATAGTCCAACTTTCGCCCTCTGATTACTGGTTATGTTTTCGGTACCTCATCGTTGAGGATGCAAACTGAATGACTTTTTTGTCAAACGGATAATTTTATCAGTTTATCTTTATTAGGCATATGATACAGGCCATCGACAACTCTGATTTCGAAATGATCTAGTAAAATTTTTTTCCAAATATTTCCAGTAATTTTATGAAGTTTCCCACAACATCTCCTTATTGCTCCAGAATTTTAATCCTTCCCCCTTTGTTCCTCTTGACATCCATGGAAATACAATAATCTTTTTTCCCCATAATTGACCACATTCTCAATGATAACATGTTTCTTTTTATTCTTTTGTTAAACAATACGCCACCAAAAAAAAAAAAAAAATCTGCTGACAATGTAAACTTCAACTACAATTGCCAACAACAACAAAATACACGAAAGAACCGAAACAAAACGAAAAAGAAATTGTAACAGATTTCACACTCAAATTGTAGAAAATGGTCAAATATGAAATTGATATTTACAATTTTCGTTTATGAAATACGTGCAAAATTACAGTAATTGTGTAGAGAATAGAGGAATAATGGGAGAAAAAGGAATAAAACGAATCACAAAAAAAGCAGCACATGAAAATAATAATGGAAAATGAAAAGCGTTTTTTTTTTTTTTTGGAACAAGAACACATTGCCTGTTGAACTTTATTAGCAGCGACATAGGATAACAATCACATGTAATGTCTTACATTGAAATGTCAAGGGGAGTACATATGTATGTGTGAATGTACGGCAAGCGAATGTGCTGCTTAGATATAGCACATGTTTGAGATAATAGAACATTGCTTCCTTTAAAATTGTTCATAAAGGTTGTAATTATAAATATATTTTTTTATCGCTAACGAGGCATGTTAACATGCATATCACCTAAATAACAAAATAATGTCAAGGCAAATCATATATCTTATAATATAGGCAATTATTTCAATATGTGTGTTTTCAGGACATTTTAAATATTTTAAACAGAACCAGTAAGGAAATGGACCCAAACTTTTTTGTAAAAAATTAAAAATTTTGTATTCTAATACCAATTATATTGTTCTATGCACTCGGATGTGAAATATTTATGTGTTATGATATTGTCGGGATGATAGCTTCGAAATTTTACATGATGTTCCGGTTATGTTCAAGGACGGCGCCTATTATTTTCGTTGATGTTCAGATGATATTTTGGGGGTGCACTGAAGAGAAAACTTTATGTTTGTCACATTTCCTAGTCGTTCTAGAGAACGTTGCATACATTACACGGTGAAGGGGATCTGACCAAATACTTAGACAACTGTTTAGATGATAATGATCGGTCAATATTCCGTGGATCATATCAAGCAAAACCTAAAGTTACAAATATATACTAAAGTTACCTAATGTTACAAATATTCAACCCGGGACACCAGATTTGGAATATATGCCAGGGTTAGAAAGTGGAGCTATTGGGGGGAAAAAGGAAACCACTATTTTTATATGAAGTACAGGACATTATTTAACATGCTTCGGAATGTCCAAATATGCACCGTTTTGTTGTATGATTTGTTGCCATTTTAAAGATAACTTCATAATGTCTATCTCATAAAAGTCCTGTTCTCTATTTCAAAAAAAAAAAAAACTCTAGCCCAAGGATGAACCCTATTGAAATTGGTGAAAATCGGTTCAGATTTAGATATAGCTCCTATATATATTTTCGTCCGATATAGGCACCAAAGTACCTATATGTCTTTCGATTTGCACGAAATTTGGCATAGCGTACTGAATTAGGTCCAGAATGATGTGTGCTAAGTTTCGTGAAAATCGGTTCAGATATAGATATAGCTAACATACATAGTTTCGTCCGATTTAAGGTAAACGGAGCACCAAAGGTCCTATATATCTTTCGATGTGCACAAAATTTGGCATAGCGTACTGGATTAGGTCCAGAATGATGTGTGCTAAGTTTCGTGAAAATCGGTTCAGATTTAGATATAGCTCCCATATATAGTTTCGCCGGATTTAAGGTAAACGGGCCACCAAAGTCTCTATATATCTTTCGATTTGCACGAAATTTGGCTTAGGGTTCTGAATTAGGCCCAGAATGATGTGTGCTAAGTTTAGATTTAGATATAGCTCCCATATATATATATATATATATATTCGTCCGATTTAATGTAAACGTGGCACCAAAGTACCTATATATCTTTCGATTTGCACGAAATTCGGCATAGCGTACTGAATAAGTCCAGAATGATGTGTGCTAAGTTTCGTGAAAATCGGTTCAGATATAGATATAGCTACCATATATGCCATATATAGTTTCGTCCGATTTAAGGTAAACGGGGCACCAAAGGTCCTATATATCTTTCGATTTGCACAAAATTTGGCATAGCGTACTGAATTAGGTCCAGAATGATGTGTGCTAAGTTTCGTGAAAATCGGTTCAGATTTAGATATAGCTCTCATATATATTTTCGCCCGATTTAAGGTATATGGTGTAGCCAGGACCCTACATATCTTTCGATTTGCACGAAATTTGGCAAAGCGTACTGAATTAAGTCTAGAATGACGTATGCTAAGTTTCGTGAAAATCGGTTCAGATTTAGATATAGTTCCCATATATAGTTCGCCCGATTTTAGGTAAATGGTATGCCAAAGTCCCTATATATCTTTTGATTTGCACGAAATTTGGCATATCATACTGAATTGCGTCTAGAATAATGTGTGTGAAAGTTCTTGAAAATCGGTTCAGATTTGGATCCATATGTATATTCGACCGATTTAATGTAAATGGTTATCCAAAGTCCCTATATATCCTAGGATTTCCATGAAATTTACCATAGCGTACTGAATTAAGTCTAGAATGATGTGTGTAAAATTTGTTGAAAATCGGTTCAGATTTAGTTACAGCTCTCATATATACGTTCGCCCGATATGATGTAAATTGTATACCAAGGTCCCTACATATCCTTCGATTTGCACGAAATTTGGCATAGCATACTGGATTGAGTCTAGAATGATGTGTATAAAATATCTTGAAAATCGGTTCAGATTTAGATATAGCTCTCATATATATATTCGTCCGATTTTAAGTAGGACCAAAAATATGGCCATTGGGAACAAAACCTGCTGAAATTAGTACAACCTAACCTATGACAAGATTCATTGAAATCGGTTTATATTGGGATATAGCTTCCATATCTATTTTCATCCGATTTTAAGTAGATGGTGCACGAAACTCCTCATGTTTGTAATATTGACATGAAGTTTTGTACAACGTACACAATTGAGCATTTTGATATTTTTGATATTTGTTTCATGTTAATGGCCCTTCTATTAGGATGCATTCGTTTAATACACCCATAGTGGTGAAGGGTATCATATAGTCGGCCCCGTCCGACTTTACTACTTTCCTTACTGGTTTATCATTAAAGAAATTTTGCAATGCAAGAAAAATATGATAATCGTTTGGTGCCAAGTCCGGACTGTATGGCGGATGCATTAAAACTTCCCAACAAAGCTCTGGCGAGTCACTGTAGATGTGTGTGGCCTGGCGTTGTCCTAGTGGAACACGACACCTCTCCTGTTGGCCAATTCTTGCCGTTTCTGGTCAATTGCTTTCTTCATACGGTCCAGTTGTTGACAGTAGAAATCAGAATTTTGCGTTTGGCCATATGAAAGCAACTCATAATAAATAATCCCCTTCCAGTCCCACCAAATGCATATCAGAACCTTCCTGACACATAGTCCTGGTTGGCCACTGTTTGAGGGGCATCACCGCTTCCATTATATACTTGTAATGCTATTCCTTTCAACCAAAATTTTCCCAAAAAATCATCTTACTAATTATTTAATTTAACTGTGTGTAATATCTTCCAGTTTCATTTCAATTAACCTAACACCAACACAATTATAATCCGCAAAATGTATTTAGATAATTAAACCGTGATACGGTATTATTCAAATGATACGTTAAATTAATGTATTCATACCTCATTATATTAATTTTGTTACATGTGTTGAAAGAAAATCTGTGAGCCTTTGTGCTGCGGAAGTTTCAGTTACACCTTCGCAGAAGCGAAAGGATAGCTACAGTAGAGGATTAAAATATTATGACAAATATTAAAATTTACAAAATCTCTTAGTTGTACAACCAATACTGCAGTTAAGGAAATTTGGGTCCACTCCATTATATGATGGAGTATATATTAACTTTTGTATTCCGCTGGCAACACTTTGACATTTCCATTAGAATACCCATAAAGTATATCCCTGATCAATATAAAATTCTAAGTCGATTTAGATATGACCGTCCGCTACTTCTCCTATGGTATAAGGAAATGGGAAATATCGTTTAAAGTTTTGATATAGCTCCCATATAACGTCACAGCCCTTTTTTGTAATTTTGAAGGTAATAACTGATTTTTAACCGATACTGTAATTACATGTGACGTCGATGCCATATTCTACACGGCAACATATCTCAAGAGGATTTATCTCCAACTTTTTATGTTACCTGAGATTTGTTTACTTGTTCCGCTATTTTCTACAGACAAGAGGACAGATTAAGTTTGTGAAGTGAAAAATATAAAAAAACAACAACAATAACAACAAACATGTTAAAGTATAAAAAAGGTTTACATGTTTTGTGTATAGACTTTCCATGTACATACATACCTACATATGTTCATCAACAACGATTGGATCATATGGGTAAATGCATATGAAACTAGCGGAGCTTTCGTGAATTTAAAAGATGAAGGTATTTCAATGAAAGAAGCGAGAATCCCAACGTAAGTGTCCAGCCCCATATTGGGCACAGGATTATGTCTTTGTGCATATTTTTGTAATAGACAAAATAAATCAAGATAAGCCCATAGTAAATTTTGAGAATATTGATAGATAGAATCTATTGCTGAATCATATTATGCATGTCTGTCCATATATGAAAATAAGCAATGTGCAGGTCTCAGTTTTAATCCGAATGAGATGAAATTAGGTACAGCTCACTTATAGGCTCCAAGGTAAAATACGGTTCAGATTTAAATATAGTTCCCATATATATATTTTAAATATGGCTCCCAAAATTCGTCCGATTGAGACAACATGTAGCATAGCGTACCGATTTAAGACTGTAATCATGCGTAATAAGCTTTGAGGAACTCGGTTCAGATTAAATGCGCAAGGTCTCGTTTTTAATCCGAATGAGGTAAAATTTGGTACAGCTCATTTATTGGTTCAAAGGTAGAATACCGTTCAGATTTAAATATAGTTCCCATATATATATTTTTAAATATGGCGCCCAAAATTCGTCCGATTAAGACAACATGTAGCATAGCGTACCGATTTAAGACTGTAATCATGCGTAATAAGTTCTGAGGAACTCGGTTCAGATTAAACATAGCTCACATTTTCTTTGAATGGCGGAACAAACTTGAACGATTGAAATGAACGATTGAATAGAATACTGAGTTTAGTCTGGAATGATTTGTGTTAGATTTTGTTAAAATTGGTTCAGATATATAGATCCATCGGATCCATTGTATCTTGTGCTTCAAACTCCCAAAGTCTGGCCGATTGAGACGAAATTTATCATAGCGTACCGAGTTGAGTTTGTTTGGTTGAAATCGGATCAGGATTTAGATATAGCTGCCATGTATATTTTTGCCCGATTTTATGTAAATGGTGCACCGAGGAACCTCCATTTTTATACCCTCCATCATATTATGGAGGGTATATTAATTTTGTCATTCCGTTTGTAACACATCGAAATATTCATTTTCGACCCTATAAAGTATATATATTCTTGATCAGGGTAAAATTCTAAGACGATCTACCCAAGTCCGTCCGTCCGTCTGTCTCTTGTAATCACGCTATCTTCTGAAGGAATTGAGATAGGGTGCTGAAATTTTTCATAAAGTTGTCTTTTGTCTGCAGGCTGATCAAGTTCGAAGATGGGATATATCGGTCCACGTTTAGGAATAGCTCCCATATAATGGTACGTTCCCAAATTTGGTACTTTGAGTTCTTATTGGGTAGCAAATCTCCCTACTAAAAATTATAAATATAGGTCAATTTTTTCTGGTACGCCATATAACGGTACCCCTCAATTTTAGGTATTTTGGGGTTCTTTAACGCGTTTTTCAGCCGAATTCCCTGAAATTTGCTACATTGGGTGCTTATGGGATACTAAATGTCTCCACAAAAAAATATTAATATAGGTCCACTTTTTCTGGTAGTCCCCATACAACGGTACCCCCTAACTTTCAGTATTTCGGTGGGTTTGATCGAATTTTTCCGCAGAATTAGCTGTTCTTAATAGGTACCTAATTTTCCCACAAAAAATTATGAATATAGGTCCATTTTTTCGGATAGCCCCCACATAAAGGTATCAGAAGGGATGGACCGATATTCCCCATGTTCGAACATGAACTGGTTTGGATGGGCAAATATGGGATGAAGTCAAAATTTTTTAAAACAAATTTGGCCCAAAGAAACATGGGTTCTACGACCAATATTTAGAACCATAATCGGTTTGTAGAAATGTCGGTATAGGTAAACTTTTGGTATGTTGCCTATATTTTTATATTTTTTATATTTATTATGAATATAGGTCCATTTTTTCGGATAGCCCCCACATAAGGGCACCCCCAATTTTCGGTATTTTGGGGGGTCTGGTTGGTGGTACCAGAAGGGGTGGACCGATATTCCCCATCTTAGAGCATGAACTGGTTTGGATGAAATAATAATATGGGCAAATGTGGGATGAAGTCAAAAATTTTTGAAACAAATTTGGTCCAAAAAAAACATGGGGTCTAGGACCAATATTTAGAACCATAATCGGTTTGTAGAAATGTCGGTATAGGTACACTTTTTGGTATATTCCCTATATTATTATTTCGAGTACCTGTCAGTATATCTATGGTGGAGGGTATCCAAAGTTCGGCCCGGCCGAACTTAACGCTTTTTCACTTGTTTCGACTAGTGTATTTAGTGAGACAAATCGGGGTCATGGTATGTGGGGTAGAAAATTCCTATTGGGAATTAAAGACATTGGCGAGTATATGAAAAGTCTAGAAGGAAAAATTCGCCACAAATCAAAGTTTGAAGATATGGCGTGATAATTTGTTTACTGTTTGCTCTATTATACCTTTAGAAATGGCTTCATATCTTGATTTGTATGTATTTTTGGAGATTACATTTCTGCAGTAAAATCGAATGAGGAATTTGTCTGTAGAGCACTTCGTCCTTCTACCTCGATTCCTTGTATTTTATTTTCGCAGATGTGATTTTTCGTCTTGGCAATATTCTACAAAAATTTTGCTCAAGAGATCGATATCGATATTTTTGCCGCCCCAAAACCTTGCTGCACAGTGATATATATATATATATATATATATAGTTTTTTCCGTCTCCGGTCCCTTTACTCACTGATTCAATATATTTTTTATCTTTCAAGAAATTTTCACACTTCCAACTATACGACCCATATGTGTACGTATATATATATATATATACATATGTGTACAGGTAGCACATAATACAAATTCCCCGTTCAGATTTCATTCTTCATTGTTTGAGTTTGAGTTTACAAAGTAGAAAGTTTGTTCTGCTTTTTCATTTCTCACTCGAATAAGCTGAAGCTAATTGACTTCCTAAGGGGTTTCCAAATACGAAATCATATCAGACATTCAGAAGTTACCAAACAACCAACACACACACACATACATACCTGCACACTCACAGTCTACAAAACATTTGTACGCATTGCAAAAAAAAAGCAGAAAAAAACAAAAAAAACGACGAAAGGTGTTTCACCATATGAAAGTTCGTTTAACAATACAATGTCAAACATTTGACTATATTCACGAATGAATGAATCTATTAGGGTGGAGTGCACTACACTTTTAGTTATTATGAAAGAAATAGAAAATTGTAAATATTTAGTTTATATTACAAAATCTTTATTTTGTAT
>NW_026875329.1:0-10311 GCF_032173495.1 Musca vetustissima
AGATTTATTAACAGAATTCTCTAGGAATGTATATGCCTTCTAAAATTTGAACATAACACAAATGCATATACATATACACACAACCTATTTGCATTCATACAAACGTATACATTTGAATAGATGCATATGCATCCGCCTTATTTTATGGATCATTGAGTATTTGTTGGGTTTTCTCCATAACATTCTTCGAATCGACTTTAATACTTAATGTTCATACCAATTTATTGACCATTATCTGTGAACCATTACTTTTTAATAATTTGGCCAATGGCCATAATAGTGGGAGAACATAAGCAAATATTCAAATTCATAACAAAGAGTGACTGGAAAATACTAAGCATTCCACATATAAATCTTTGTAAAGAAGCATATTGTTCTGAAAAAGTTATCATTATACCCTTCACCACACTGTGGTACAGGGTATTATGTCTTTGTGCATATGTTTGTAACAGGCAAAAGGAAACGAGATAGACACGTGGTTCCTTTTGAGAATATGCATAGAATCACTTTCTAAGTCGATTTATGTATGTCCGTCCGTCCGTCCGTCTGTCTGTCCATGTTAAATTGTAAACAAAGTACAGGTCGCATTTATGATCCGAATTGGATGAAATTTGGCATAAGTCACTTATTCGGCCCAAGGACGAACCCTATTGAAATTGGGAAAAATCGGTTCAGATTTAGATATAGCTCCCATATATATTTAACCGATTTAATGTAAACGGTTCCTATATAACTTTCGATTTGGTACAGCGTAATCATTTAGGTCTAGAATGATGTCTGCCAAGTTTCCTGAAAATCGGTCCAGATTTAGATATAGCTCCCATATATAGTTTTCCTCCGATTTCATGTAAATGGTGCACCAAAGTCCCTATATATCCTTCGATTTGCACGAAATGTGGCATAACGTACTTAATTGAGCCCAGAATGATGTCTGCTAAGTTTCATGAAAATCGGTCCAGATTTAGATATAGCTCCCTTTTATTATAGATTGATTTTAAGTTTGACGCACCAAGGAACCAATAGGAACAAAACGTTCTGAAATTAGTATAACCTAACCTGTGACAACTTTGTTTGAAATCGCTTAATATTTGGACAGAGCTTCCATATATATTTTCGCCCGATTTTAAGTAAATTGGGCATCATACTCCTTATGTTAGTAAGATTGACATCAAATTTTGCACAACGTACAAAATTGAGCATAGAATTACGTAGTTGCGTTTTCTAGAAGTACAGACATAGCCCAACGGATGACCTATTTATATTTGTTTGAAGTCGATTTACATACTTTATGGATAGATCAAGGTAGATTCACATTTAGATAAATATCACATATTTTTTCATCCAATTTAATGTTAATAGTCCTGTTTAATATACCCATAGTGGTGAAGGGTATCATATAGTCGGTCCCGTCCGACTTTACTACTTTTCTCACTGGTTTTCCATTACAAACATTCGACATTATCGTAAAGTGGTTAAAGCGACAGTGACATAGCCATGATGAGGGAGTATCAGGAGCATTTCATTTCTCTGGGCGAAGAGTCCACGAATTGAACAAACTTACTCTTTGGATGTTGCAATAAAATGCGTCACTGCCTTCATATCTTCTATTCCCAGAAATTACGCCACAAGTAAATTGAATGTACATTTTACAGTAGACAAATCTTAAAGCTTTCATTTTTTGTTTTATCCTCTAGACCAAGGAAAATTATTACTTTTAGATTTTCAATGCTGTTTCTGAATTGCAGGGTTATAACATCAGAATGCATTTACAATTTGAATATTAAGCATTGTTATCATAAATTAGCATAGTGTAAAAAAAAATCGAATTCTGTCATTTGGTATTTCATTATTCCAAGGTTAAACTACGTTTCGCATATAATTTACAATATTGGACCAAGTTTGTACGCAGATCTCACATATGTGGTCCAAACTTTTAGATTATGCCACATTGGTAATCCTTTGAAATATTGCCATCAATATCTGTAAAAAAAAACACCCAGCCCCACCCACATGCTCTTTCACATTCATTCACATTGTCTAATACGGAAATACATATAATGCCGATTTCTTTAGTCATTGTGTGATGGTGTTTTGTTTTGCCATAGAACTGAACTGGCATTGGATTGCGTTTGAATGCAATAAATTGCTACATTTTGACTACCAAAGCTTTGTTCCTTTCTATCACCACAATGTCCACAAGAGAATGGGTCTGAAAATATTCGAATTTTTTTAAGGGTTCCAATGTCTGCAAGCGACGACAACCACAAATATTTCCAAAGTCGATTTGTTTTCTACACTTTTGCACAGTGAGATTTTATTGTAGTTCTTCTGTTTTTAATGTTCCAAAACTACAGTGCAGTGTTGCATTTCATCGTCGTTCCTTTTGAGGAAATTCTTCTGTGTAAAAGCTATTGTCTTTGTAAGGGTAACAGTTGTGGTATTTCAATATTGTGTTTAAATGATTTGTGTGAGTAACTGCAAATGGCATCTATAAGACATATTCAAAATTCGTAAATATAATTCCACATATTTTAGATATGTCGGTCTGTTTAAATCACAATATTTAGGATAGAGCTTTCGTAATGGCACGGTAGCGATTTTGTGTTTTTAATGCTGAGAAAAAAATGCAAAATTTTTTTTGAGTGCGTCCGTGTTTAATGTCAGGTTTTCACCACACGTTGGTACAGGGTATTATGTATCTGTGCGTTTGTTTGTGGAAGATAAAAGTGAACGAAATAGACACACCTTTGACATGTTCGACCGTCTGGATAAAATGTGCCAAAGCTCATTTATTTGATCCAAGGACGAAGCCTATTTAAAAGGGTGCAACAAAGTTCAGCCGAATAGCACAAAATTTTAACAAAATATTAAAATTAATATAACTAACTGGTGTCAAGTTGACGCACGTTATGTTATAGTGACTTGGCTAATCTGCTTAATTTTGGGTCTTTGGCGCAACATTTATCTAAAATCGGACGAAACTATATATGGGAGCTATATTTATATCTCAACCGGTTTCAATAGAATTTGTTATAGTGAATTCAGCACGTTGTTCAAAATTGATAGGCATTCGGTTTAACTTTGGGCCTTTGGTGCACCATTTAGTTAAAATCGGAAGAAACTACATACGGGAACTATATCTAAATCTGAACCGATTTCAATAAAAATTGACACACTACTACTATAAGATAATAATTTCAGTTTTTTTGGATATTTACTTCAGAAACCATATATGGGAGCTATATGTAAATCGGAACTGATTTTTCCCTATTTCAGTAGGGTTCATCCTAGAGTCTAATAAATGAACTCTGCCAAATTTCATCCAATTAATATAAATGCAACCTGTAATTTGTTTAAAATTTAACATGGACAGACAGACAGTCGGACGGACATGCATAAATCGACTCAGAAAATTATTCTATGCATATTCTCAAATAGAAACATGTGTCTATCTCGTTTCCTTTTGCTTGTTACAAACATATACACAAAGACATAATACCCAGTACCACAGTGTGGTGAAGGGTACAAAAAAAATATGACGATAGTTGGGCTATACTTTTTCTGTACATTGTCCAAAATGTGTGTAAATCGGACAAATGTGTGGAGCTTGGTGCATCATTAACATAAAATAGGACGAAAATATATATGGGAGTGATATATAAATCTGAACAGATATCAACAAAACCAGTGTTTTTATACCCTTCACCACACTATGGTACAGGGTATTATGTCTTTGTGCATATGTTTCTAACAGGCAAAAGGAATCAAGATAGACCCATGGTTCCGTCCGTCTGTCCGTCCATGTATCTTTATTAACAAAGTACAGGTCGCATTTGTGAAAATCGGTCCATGTTTAGATATAGCTCCCATATATATTTTCGTCCGATTTTATGTAAATGGTGTACCAAATCCTCTACATTTCTTTCGCAAATAGCTAAATTTATATGGACTTTGGTGCACGATTTACCTTAAATCCGACGAAAATATATATGGGAGCTCTATCTAAATGTGAATCGATTTTCAGGAAACATAGCACACATCATTCTAGGTTTATTTCAGTACGCTATGCCAAATATCGTGCAAATCGAAAGATATCTGGGGACTTTAGTGCACCATTTACCTTAAATCGGACGAAAATATATATGGGAGCTATGTCTAAATCTGAACCGATTTTTCAATAGGGTTCGTCCTTGGGCCAAATGAATGAGCTGTGAAAAATTTCATCCAATTCGAATAATAAATGCGACCTGTACTTTGTTTAAAATTTAACATGGACAGACGGCCGACGGACATTCATAAATCGACTCAGAAAGTGATTCTATGCATCTTCTCAAAAGGAACCATGGGTTTATCTCGATTATTTTTGTCTGTTACAAACATATGCACAAAGACATAATACCCTGTACCACAGTGTGGTGAAGGGTATAATAAGGAAGATCTTCACCGATTGGCTTTATCCTAGTTCATACGATAGCTATACATTCACAGAGGAACGTGTATAAATTTGGAATCGATTGGATTATTAGTTTTTGAGTTATCGTGCCCGCCATTCGCAAAAGAGAAAAACGCGTTCAAAGTTTGAGAAGCCCTTTAGTCGTCACTTGATGCTGACACAATAAATCGGCTATATCTTCAAGGGTTCTTGAGATTTTCACTGGAAATTTTGTAGACATTCTTGAATTAGTGTAGATTCGAATTTAATCAAAAAAAAAAAAAAAAAAAAAATGGACCCCTAGAATTGGCGGTCCCCTTAAAAAGTGATTCTATGCATATTCTCTCGTTTCCTTTTGCCTGTTACAAACATATGCACAAAGACATAATAGCCTGTACCGCAATGGTGAAGGGTGTACAAATTGGCACGCGTTAGCATATGCAGTCATCAATACGTAATAAAAATTTTGTGTAAATTGGTCATTTTTCTAAATCGGTTAAAAACATGTTTGGTAGCTAATCTTAACAACTTTTAACGAAACATACTACACGTTATTTTATACTAACTTCAGTACGAATTCTGTACCAATAAGCCTAATACAACATCATACAACGTTTACTTAATATCTTACTTTGAAACAATACAATTTTGAAATAGTTATTTCAACACAATAGAGAATAAAATATTTAAATACGTTGGGCAAGTACTCTGACGCTTTCGCTATCTAAGGAAATGCACTTCAATGCCATTCACCCACTTTCATTGACGTGCATACGTTGCCATAAAATGCAACGTACGTGTTTGAACATATTCTTGATGTAAATATCAAGATATGAATGTCATATTACTTTGAAATGATGCTGAGGCTGACATTAACATCATGCAAGTGTCAAAGTGAGGTTTTCATTCTTTTCTTAACTTTTTTACTACCAAAGAATTCGTTTGCCAAAAATGTTTTAAACTTGAACGTTGTATGTGACATTCTTTAAAGTCATCATAGGACTGGATGTGACAATGGGATAAAGAAAATCCTATGGTTGGGAATGAATATGTGAGGAGGTTTATGACATTATTCTCATGAAGGAAATATTTAAATACTGGAAAGCTTAATATTAAATATGTATAAGTGTTTTCAAAAAAACGTTTTCTATTATTCCTTTGAGCCTCCTAGATACCTCCCAGGTCAAATTCGAAATGGGGGAAAATATATCATTAAATAGTGTACCTTTAATTATATCTTTGGTATATATCATAAATTTTAATGTTTATAGCGCAATACATGTCATATGTTATATGACTATATTTTGTTTCTAAGATTTTCCATGTAAAAATTGAACATTTGTCACAAACACAGCCGTAGAAAACAATTATATACACAACATTTTGGGTATATGCGTAGAATCCCTTTCTGGGTATATGTAGTTCTCATATATAATTTGGTCAGTTCGATTAAGACAACAATTTACAAAGCAAGTAAAATACAGGTTGCATTTATATGTGAAGTTGTATTAAACATGTTCAGATTTAGACTGACTTTATATAAATGGTGCACCAATTATGAAAACTTTGTCCTCTTGAGACAAGATTTTGCACAGCGTACTGATCGTTTATAACTGTTCAGATATAGATCCCATACACATTTTCGTGGGATTTCATTAATTTGTGCACTAAATACCCAACATTTGTTCGATTCAGATGAAACCTTGAACTGCACGCTATTGACAGGATATTGTAAGTAGTATCAGATCCATACAACAACACGGTTTATATCAGCGTCTTGTAGAGTGTGAGTCTGGCAAGAGGTGGTCTTGCTTTTGAATTGTTTACTAAGACCATAGTATAATCTGTTGGTCAACCGGATTTCAAAGCTGATGTTATTCGTTTTATTTATGGCGGTACCGAGTTCCGCAGTTAGTCCGAATGTACTGGATGTCTTGCTCGTTGATACCATCAGCATGGTATTTTTGCCATTTACTGCCAGGCCCACTTTAGTCCTTCTAAATTGTAAAGGATGTCTGTTACCGTTGATACCCATTATGTCGATGCCGTCGGTGTAGGCCAGTAACATATACTGTTTGGTGTACAGAGTGTCATTTCTGTTCAAAGGTGGCTGTGACCTTTTCCAGCAGGCTTTTAAACAGGTCACACGAGAAACTGTCACCTTGTCTGAATCCTCGTTCTGTATTTAAGAGCTCCGAGAGGTTCTTTCCGACTTTAACTACTGACTTTGTGCCAGTTAAAGTTATCCTGCAAAGCCGTATTAATTTTGCAGGAATGCAAAACGCACACATGGCTTTATACACCTCCGAACGGATAGGGCTGTCGAATGCGGCTTTATAGTCGACGAATACGTGGAATGTGTCGATGTGTTTTTCGTGAGTTTTTTCCAGGGTCTGGCGCAGAGTGAAAATTTGATCAATGCTGGATTTACCAGGCCTAAAGCCGTGTTGGTATGGTTCAATGTGTCATTATACCCTTCACCACACTGTGGTATAGGTATTATGTCTTTGTGCATATGTTTGTAACAGGCAAAAGGAAACGAGATAGACACATGGTTCCTTTTGAGAATATGCATAGAACCACTTTCTGAGTCGATTTATGCATGTCCGTCCGTCCGTCTGTCTCTCGATGTTAAATTCTAAACAAAGTACAGGTCGCATTTATAATCCGAATTGGATGAAATTTGGCATAGGTCACTTGTTTGGTCCAAGGACGAACCTTATTGAAATTGCGAAAAATCGGTTCAGATTTAGATATAGCTCCCATATATATTTTCGCCCGATTTAATGTAGACGGTCCCTATATATCTTTAGATTTGCACGAAATTTGGCACAGCGTAATGAATAAGGTCTAGAATGATGTGTGTAAAATTTCATAAAAATCGGTTCAGATTTAGATATAGCTCCCATATACATTTTCGTCCGATTTTTTGTAAATGGTGCACCAAAGTCCCTATATATCATTCGATTGCACGAAATTTGGCACAGCGTAATGAATTAGGTCTAGAATGATGTGTGTAAAATTTCATAAAAATTCAGATTTAGATATAGCTCCCATATATATTTTCGTCCGATTTTTTGTAAAAGTCTCTATATATCATTCGATTTGCACGAAATTTGGCACAGCGTACTGAATTAGGCCTACAATGATGTGTGTAAAATTTCATAAAAATCGGTTCAGATTTAGATATAGCTGCCATATATATATTTAACTGTTTTAATGTAAACGGTAGCTATATATCTTTCGATTTGCACGAAATTTGGTACAGCCTAATCATTTAGGTATAGAATGATGTCTGCCAAGTTTCATGAAAATCGGCCCAGATTTAGATATATCTCCCATATATAGTTTCGTCCGATTTCATGTAAATGGTGCCCAATGTCTTTATATATCTATCTACTTGCACGAAATTTGGCATAACGTGTTGAATTAAGCCTAGAGCGATGTCTACCAAGTTTCGAGAACTAAAATTTAGATAATCCCATATATAGTTTCGTCCGATTTCATGTAAATGGTAGCAAAGTCCCATATAACGAAATTTGGCATAACGTACTGAAGTGAGCCTAGAATGATGTCTGCCAAGTTTCGTGAAAATCGGCTCAGGTTTAGATATAGCTCCCATACATAGTTTCGTCCGATTTCATGTAAATGGTTCCCCAAAGTCTTTATATATCTTTCGATTTGCACGAAATTGGGCAAAACGTATTGAATTAAGCCTAGAGTGATGTCTGCCAAGTTTCGAGAAAATCGGTCCAGATTTAGATATAGCTCCCATATATAGTTTCATCCGATTTCATGTAAATGGTGCACCACATATATCTTGCTATTTGCACGAAATTTGGCCTAACGTACTGAATTGAGTCTAGAATGATATCTGCCAAGTTTCGTGAAAATAGGTCAAGATTTAGATAAAGCTCCCATATATAGTTTCGTCCGATTTAAGCTAAATGGTGCACCAAAGTCCCTACATATCTTTCGATTTGCCCGAAATTTGGAACAGCGTAATGAATTAGGTCTAGAATGATGTGTGTAAAATTTCATAAAAATCGATTCAGATTTAGATATAGCTCTCATATATATTTTCGTCCGATTTAATGTAAACGGTGCACCAAAGTCCCTATATATCATTCGATTTGCACGAAATTTGGCACAGGGTAATGAATTAGGTCTAGGATGATGTGTGTAAAATTTCATAAAAATCGGATCAGATTTAGATATAGCTCCCATATATATTTTCGTCCGATTTTTTGTAAATGGTCCACCAAAGTCCCTATATATCACTCGATTTGCACGAAATTTCGTTCGTTCGTTCATAAAGCACGCTGGATAGCATTTTATATGCAATGGGAAGGAGACTTTGTCCTCCATACTTGGCACATATCTCCATGTCTCCTTTTTTGTGCACGGGACACAGGATGCTATGCATTCCTCCAGCCAAATTATACTAATCAGACGGTGCTTGTTCCTTTCATTGTTTACTGGTTAATATTATAATAGTTAACTCATTTCTTTCGAATGTCATGGGGAACCGGTACCAAAAGTTATCAATTTCTTTTTAAGGACCCGACCCATCTTCGTTTTTTTTTCAAGGCTTTAACAGCATTACTCCATTGACGTGGCTGTAGTTTAGCGTATTGCAAAATAAAACACATATTCCGGAAAATGATCGTTATATGTCCAAGTTATGATATAGCAACCACACAAAAGTCCTGCTCCATTTTCGGAATTTATTAGGCCTTATCAGCATTTGCGGATAGAAATTTTGGAAATGGAATTTTTAAGGTTTTAGAAGAATATTCCACTATTTTTTTTATAATTCGACGGAAAAACATCAACCTCATTTTCGGAAATTTTAATGCTTTAACCGAAGTTGCTATAATTTGGCATATCGGGTTCCTGGTGCTTAGAAACTTGTTTTCATAAAATATTCAAAATAATGTAAAGGTCTAAAATATTTTCCATACATATGTATGTCCTAACAAAATGCTTACTTCGACCTGAACGAACTTAACGTCATGTTTACTTGTTGGTTTGTCACTGTTCAGATGTTTTGGTATATTGCCAACGATTATCTGTATGTTTTATTCAGATTGTTTAAGATTACCTAGACAACTACATACTCCATTGTACAGCTTTTAGGATGGATGGCTTCCTTTAAAGTTTTCATATTCTTAGTTGCGTTTGAGTTACCTATATCTTAATATAATTTAAATAAATTGGGCAATTGTAAATTACTTTAAAACCACATGATTTTTTACATGACATTAATATTATCATAAAATAAATGAAATTGTTTTCTTTTCACCCATCATGTTAATTACATTTACCTACTTACATCCTTCCTACGTTTTCGTAATTTCAAACATTGTCACAATTCCTGGATTCTAATTGAAATTACATTCCTTTTGTGATAAACAACAATATAATTCACAGGATGTAACATTTTGGAGATTTTTGTTATCACACAGTTTTTATCATTACAATGTCATTTGAAGAATTCGAAATAACAAAACAAACGTATATTTCTGAAAAAGGAAGTACAATTTACATATATATTTTACGAAAGGTAATGGTATGGCATCTTAGGATATAAACACCTACATACATAAAAGTCACACATTACGATTGAGATATGAATGAACATGTCAAGAATTTCAGCATTTACAATTTTACATATATTTGCGAATGTGTGAACTATTTATTTGATTAAATTGTTCGCAAACACCAAAACAACCATCCTTCTTAATTGATGTTGGTGTTACTTGACTACATTATGAAACATTAAATTATACCTTGGCAGAATTAAACAATAGTATACAAACATATTTTAATAATATATGTTCTATTACTATGTTGATTTTATTGCTTCAGGATATAAT
>NW_026875330.1:0-10178 GCF_032173495.1 Musca vetustissima
CTTTAAAAATTCCATGTTTTTTTTTTTAATGCCTTAAATTGTCTCTCTGATTTTTTTATTGTTATCTATATTTCAAAATCTCTTGCACATTGATATAGTGCCTACTTTTAGGCTTGTGACAGTAAAATTAGAAAACCGCCACAAAATGCCAACGACGACGACAACCGTCAGCAGCTGTACTCTAATAGTTTAGACAATTTATGTTTCGGAATGTTTTGCGACCATTGACTACATGGGTGTATGTGTGTAATTGAAATGTTTACATGTCGGTGTGTGGGTGTGATTGTATTTGTGGCACAGTATTAGTGCGGTAAGCCATCAAGTGCACATACGTTAAAACATGCATTGCGGAATGTTACTGCAATTAGAAATTTTTGTACGCTTTGGTTTTTTTAGTTTTTCCTTCGTATGGAGGGTGGGAAAAAATGAGGGGAAGGAATTAAATTCCGGCTATATTTCTTTAGAGCAGGTTGTAACAGTCATACGATGAGGTGATGATATGTTCCGAACGAAGAATGTACTGCTAATAAAGAATGTATTGCTAAAGGAAGTACCTTCCATTGAAATTTTTTCTCACCACCCTCGTCATTTTGGCCCATCTCCATTATCCCTCATCAACCTCAAAACTCTATCCCATGCCAAGAACCAATATTGCTCACCCAGTGGCATTGGTGTTTTAAATTGCACTGGTTCCACATTTGTTGTTGTTTTTTTCGAGGATTGGTTATCGTGTGAAGCTATTACTTTGTTGGCAGCTATTTCAAAAACTACAACCCAAACACCAGGAAAAAAAAACAAGTCCACCGAACATCGCTGGCCAAAGGTAAACAGGAAATGTTGTTGCAACTGTTACTCAAATGCAAAACAATAATTTATTGCCATGGCATGCATGAATTAATTACACTTTATTGTTGTTCGGCGGGGGGAGGCCTACATTCGTTTTGTTGCTGTTGTGCGGATTTTTTTTCTCTGCTGGCTGTGTACATTTTGACGAGGTTTTTGAACCAACATCCGTTCTGTGGAAAAATACCGATGGAACAAAGAGAGAAAATTTGCAAACAAAACAATAGAGAACCAAATTTTCACAGAAAAACACATTGTTGTACATAGATTTTTTTGCTGGTTATTATTATGCACATATATCAACATAAATATCTATTAAAAGGGCATTAATTTTTATGTCACTAAAAGTTCCGGTTAATATTTTAACATAGAAATTTTTTTCAGGGACCAATTAAAGGCATTGGTTTTTTAAAGAATATTTTCAGGGATTCATAATAACCAGTAGATTTTTTAAAGAATATTTTTAGGGTACCACAAAATAGCTTGGATTTTAAAATGAATAATATTAGGGCCTACTATAAGGCGTGGATTTTTTGAAGAAGATCTACTATAAGGGGTGGATTTTTTGAGGAAGGTCTACTATAAGGCGTGGATTTTTAAATGAATAATTTTTGGGACCTACTATAAGGCTTGGATGGGGTGTACTATAAGGCATAGATTTTTAAATGAATATTTTTCATGGTCTACTATAAGGCGTGGATTTTTAAATGGATTTTTTTATGGCCTACCATATGGCGTGGATTTTAAAATGGATATTTTTTATGGCCTACTATAAGGCGTGGATTTTTAAATGAATCATTTTTAGGGCCTACTATAAGGCGTGGATTTTTAAATTGAATTTTCATGAGAACTATAAGAGATCTAGGCGTGGATTTTTAAATTGATATTTTTTATGGCCTACTATAAGGCGTGGATTCTTAAATGAATCATTTTTAAGGTCTACTATAAGGCGTGGATTTTCAAATGAATAATTTTCATGGCCTACTATAAGGCGTGGATTTTTAAATGAAGAATTTTTAGGGCCTACTATAAGGCGTGGATTTTTAAATGAAGAATTTTTAGGGCCTACTATAAGGCGTGGATTTTTAAATGAAGAATTTTTAGGGCCTACTATAAGGCGTGGATTTTTAAATGAAGAATTTTTAGGGCCTACTATAAGGCGTGGATTTTTAAATGAAGAATTTTTAGGGCCTACTATAAGGCGTGGATTTTTAAATGAATAATTTTTATGGCCTACTATAAGGCGTGGATTTTTAAATGAAGAATTTTTAGGGCCTACTATAAGGCGTGGATTATTAAATGAAGAATTTTTAGGGCCTACTATAAGGCGTGGATTTTTAAATGAATAATTTTTCATGGCCTACTATAAGGCGTGGATTTTTAAATGAAGAATTTTTAGGGCCTACTATAAGGCGTGGATTTTTAAATGAAGAATTTTTAGGGCCTACTATAAGGCGTGGATTTTTAAATGAAGAATTTTTAGGGCCTACTATAAGGCGTGGATTTTTAAATGAAGAATTTTTAGGGCCTACTATAAGGCGTGGATTTTTAAATGAAGAATTTTTAGGGCCTACTATAAGGCGTGGATTTTTAAATGAAGAATTTTTAGGGCCTACTATAAGGCGTGGATTTTTAAATGAAGAATTTTTAGGGCCTACTATAAGGCGTGGATTTTTAAATGAAGAATTTTTAGGGCCTACTATAAGGCGTGGATTTTTAAATGAAGAATTTTTAGGGCCTACTATAAGGCGTGGATTTTTAAATGAAGAATTTTTAGGGCCTACTATAAGGCGTGGATTTTTAAATGAAGAATTTTTAGGGCCTACTATAAGGCGTGGATTTTTAAATGAAGAATTTTTAGGGCCTACTATAAGGCGTGGATTTTTAAATGAAGAATTTTTAGGGCCTACTATAAGGCGTGGATTTTTAAATGAAGAATTTTTAGGGCCTACTATAAGGCGTGGATTTTTTAATTTTTAGGGCCTACTATAAGGCGTGGATTTTTAAATGAAGAATTTTTAGGGCCTACTATAAGGCGTGGATTTTTAAATGAAGAATTTTTAGGGCCTACTATAAGGCGTGGATTTTTAAATGAAGAATTTTTAGGGCCTACTATAAGGCGTGGATTTTTAAATGAAGAATTTTTAGGGCCTACTATAAGGCGTGGATTTTTAAATGAAGAATTTTTAGGGCCTACTATAAGGCGTGGATTTTTAAATGAAGAATTTTTAGGGCCTACTATAAGGCGTGGATTTTTAAATGAAGAATTTTTAGGGCCTACTATAAGGCGTGGATTTTTAAATGAAGAATTTTTAGGGCCTACTATAAGGCGTGGATTTTTAAATGAAGAATTTTTAGGGCCTACTATAAGGCGTGGATTTTTAAATGAAGAATTTTTAGGGCCTACTATAAGGCGTGGATTTTTAAATGAAGAATTTTTAGGGCCTACTATAAGGCGTGGATTTTTAAATGAAGAATTTTTAGGGCCTACTATAAGGCGTGGATTTTTAAATGAAGAATTTTTAGGGCCTACTATAAGGCGTGGATTTTTAAATGAAGAATTTTTAGGGCCTACTATAAGGCGTGGATTTTTAAATGAAGAATTTTTAGGGCCTACTATAAGGCGTGGATTTTTAAATGAAGAATTTTTAGGGCCTACTATAAGGCGTGGATTTTTAAATGAATAATTTTTCATGGCCTACTATAAGGCATGGATTTCTAAATGATTAATATTTGGGGCCTACTATAAGGCGTGGATTTTTAAATGAATAATTTTTGGGGCCTACTATAAGGCTTGGATTTTTAAATGAATAATTTTTAGGGCCTACTATAAGGCGTGGATTTTTAAATGAAGAATTTTTAGGGCCTACTATAAGGCGTGGATTTTTAAATGAAGAATTTTTAGGGCCTACTATAAGGCGTGGATTTTTAAATGAAGAATTTTTAGGGCCTACTATAAGGCGTGGATTTTTAAATGAAGAATTTTTAGGGCCTACTATAAGGCGTGGATTTTTAAATGAAGAATTTTTAGGGCCTACTATAAGGCGTGGATTTTTAAATGCATACTTTTCATGGCCTACTATAAGGCGTGGATTTTTAAATGCATACTTTTCATGGCCTACTATAAGGCGTGGATTTTTAAATGCATACTTTTCATGGCCTACTATAAGGCGTGGATTTTTAAATGCATACTTTTCATGGCCTACTATAAGGCGTGGATTTTTAAATGCATACTTTTCATGGCCTACTATAAGGCGTGGATTTTTAAATGCATACTTTTCATGGCCTACTATAAGGCGTGGATTTTTAAATGCATACTTTTCATGGCCTACTATAAGGCGTGGATTTTTAAATGCATACTTTTCATGGCCTACTATAAGGCGTGGATTTTTAAATGCATACTTTTCATGGCCTACTAAAGGGCGTGGATTTTTAAATGCATACTTTTCATGGCCTACTATAAGGCGTGGATTTTTAAATGCATACTTTTCATGGCCTACTATAAGGCGTGCATTTTTAAATGCATACTTTTCATGGCCTACTATAAGGCGTGGATTTTTAAATGCATACTTTTCATGGCCTACTATAAGGCGTGGATTTTTAAATGCATACTTTTCATGGCCTACTATAAGGCGTGCATTTTTAAATGCATACTTTTCATGGCCTACTATAAGGCGTGGATTTTTAAATGCATACTTTTCATGGCCTACTATAAGGCGTGGATTTTTTAATGCATACTTTTCATGGCCTACTATAAGGCGTGGATTTTTAAATGCATACTTTTCATGGCCTACTATAAGGCGTGGATTTTTAAATGCATACTTTTCATGGCCTACTCTAAGGCGTGGATTTTTAAATGCATACTTTTCATGGCCTACTATAAGGCGTGGATTTTTAAATGCATACTTTTCATGGCCTACTATAAGGCGTGGATTTTTAAATGCATACTTTTCATGGCCTACTATAAGGCGTGGATTTTTAAATGCATACTTTTCATGGCCTACTATAAGGCGTGGATTTTTAAATGCATACTTTTCATGGCCTACTATAAGGCGTGGATTTTTAAATTAATATTTTTTATGGCACTTCCATTTGATTGCCTTTGTCGGGACTGCATATAAATTGCACTTTATCTCTAATTACATATCTAGAAATTTTGTATATATATTATATAAGTAAACAATTATTTTAGTCAATTTTTTGCAAAACCTCAAAAACATAATCCGATTAAAATTAGTACTCCAAAAACTAACAACAACAAAAAATAAGTTAAATTATATATCTACATATGCACTTACACAATTGCATTATTTTTTTCTTCCAAACTGCAAATAACTTGAAATATAATCATCCGAAAAGTATGCACTGCACTCCTCCAATTATAGTTAAATAAACATCTGTTTTACAAACTCTCACATAGACACTACCACATATATAATGCTTAAATTATATAGCATATATCTGGGAGATGATATTTCAATAAATGTAGATATATGTGTGTGTGGGTTAATGTATGTGACTATCTTGTTGTTTATAATAAACAACCATGGAAGTACCAGCACGTAAGTTGATATCATCCGATTTCCTCATTTGCCAAGAGATTGCAGGGTAGAAATATTCACACACACAGAGATATGCTCTCCCCTACACCAAATTTGCATATCAATTGAAATATTTATTCAAATTCATATGCAAATCATAGACATTACTTACGTGGAATGTATGCCAACAGAGATCCTTTTTAGGGACCTATATATATATACGTATATATATTAAATGCATAAACAAATAAATATATATGTGTATGTCGTAAAAATAACTATTATGGCATTTATACTAAAGACAGACTGCATTTAACAGCACAAGTCAATGTTTAGTAGAGCATATCGGCAGTCATGAGGCATCCAGCCATCCATCCATCCACCCACCCTGCCAACCATCCCGCCAACCAGCTGTGAAGAATATCAAAACTTCTGTTGTTAGATTTGCATATGACATATAAGTGCGCTAGATTTCTCGTAAGTTGAATATCATCATCATTATCATTCTCATACTCATCGTCAGCATACGATGCGATATTGATAGCATGAGGATTACCCAGCCACCTCCTTGCTCCTCCACACGCTCAACACATCTTGGAATCTCTTGCATTTCATATATGGCGGATTTACAAAACATTCAACATGGCACACAACTGTTGAAGGTATTTATGAGGACGACGAGGAGGAGGAACAGCACAAAGATTATCAGCGATTTATATGCATCATCGCAATTGTCGCTATCGAAGTCATGTTGGCGTTTGCCATGGCAGCAACGTTGCTCTGCACATGCTTCGAATTATTCGTTTTTGCACGAAGCAAAGCAAAGAAAAAACATTACTCCATGAATTATTTGCCAGCTTTGACGTTGCATATGAAATAGTTTTTCATATTTTCAATTTTTTTCTATTTACAAACAAAATACGGAAGACAGACAAAGCTGTATGGTATGGTTATTTGTTAAAGTTAATATGTGTGATGCATACTTTTAGGGGGTATAATATTAAAATATAAATTATGTGGATAAACTACAACTACTTGATAATAAATTTCAATTAAACGGTAAAAAATATTGTTTCAAGAATTCCAGGCCTTGTGGTAGGGCCCAAAAATTAAACTTAAAAATTCCACGCCTTGAGGTAGACCCCAAAAATTAATCTTAAATAATTCCAGGCCTTGTGGTAGACCCCACAAATTAATCTTAAAAAATCGACGGCCTTACAAATAAATCAGTAAGGAAAGCAGTAAAGTCGGACGGGGCCGACTATATGATACCCTTCACCACTTTGGGTATATTCAACAGATGAATTTGTGCAAAATTCGTGCAAACCGAAAGATATTAAAAAACTTTGGTACACCATCTACCTTAAATCGGACAAAATTATATATGGGAGCTATATCTAATTCTGAACCGATTTTCACGAAACTTACCACACTTTATTCTAGACTTAATCCATTACGCTGTGCAAAATTTCGTGCAAATCGAAAAATATATGCGGATTTTGGTGCACCATTTACATTGAATCGGTCGAAAATGTATATGGGAGCTATATCTAACTCTGACCCGATTTTCAGGAAACTTAACACACATATTTCTAGGCTTAATTCAGTACGCTGTGCCAACTTTCGTGCAAATCGAAAGATATTTAGGGGCTTTGGTGCACCATTTACCTTAAATCGGACGAAAATATATATGGGAGCTATATCTAAATCTGAACCGCTTTTTACGAAACTTAGCACGCATCATTCTGGACCTAATTCAGTACCTTATGCCAAATTCCGTGCAAATCGAAATATATATAGACACTTTGGGGCACCATTTACATTAAATCAGACGAAGTTATATATGGGAGCTATATCTAAATCGGAACCGATTTTCTCGCAACTTAACACACATCATTATATGCTTAAATCAGTACAACATGTCAAATTTCGTGCAAATCGAGAGGTATATAGGGATTTAGGGCACCACTTACCTTAAATCGGACGAAAATATATATGAGAGCTATACCTATATCTGAACCGATTTTTACGAAACTTAGCACACATCATTCTGGACCTATTTCAGTATCCTATGCAAAATTTTGTACAAATCAAAAGAGATATTAGGACTTTGGTGCACCACTTACATAAAATCGGACAAATCTATATATGGGAGCTATATGTAAATCTGAACCAATCTTCACAAAACTTGGCATGCATCATTCTGGACCTAGTTCAGTACGCTGTGCCAAATTTCGTGCAAATCGAAAGATATATAGGGGCTTTGGTGCCTATATCGGACTAAAATATATATGGGATCTATATCTAAATCTGAACTGATTTTCACCAATTTCAATAGGGTTCGTCCTTAGGACAAATAAGTGACCTATGTCAAATTTCATCCAAATCGGATTATAAATGTGACATGTACTTTGTTTACGATTTAACATCTACAGGCGGACGGACATGCATAAATCGACTAAGAAGGTGATTCTATGCATATTCTCAAAAGGAATTATGTGTCTATCTCGTTTCCATTTGCCTGTTACAAACATATGCACAAAGACATAATACCGTGTACCACAGTGTGGTGAGTGGTATAAAAGACACACCTTGTGGTAGATCCCAAAAATTAATCTTAAAAAATTCCACGTCTTGTGGTAGGCCCCAAAATCCACGCCTTAATATAGGCCTCAATAATTAATCTTAAAAAATTCCACGCCTTGTGGTAGACCCCAAAATCCACGCCTTAATATAGGCCTCAAAAATTAATCTTAAAAAATTCCACGCCTTGTGATAGACCCCAAAATCCACGCCTTAATATAGGCCTCAAAAATTAATCTTAAAAAGTTCCACGCCTTGTGGTAGACCCCAAAATCCACGCCTTAATATAGGCCTCAAAAATTAATCTTAAAAAATTCCACGCTTTGTGGTAGACCCCAAAATCCACGCCTTAATATAGGCCTCAAAAATTAATCTTAAAAAATTCCACGCCTTGTGGTAGACCCCAAAATCCAAGCCTTAACATAGGCCTCAAAAATTAATTTTTAAAAATCCACGCCTTAATATAGGCCTCAAAAATTAATCATTAAAAATCCACGCCTTAACATTGGCCTCAAAAATTAATCTTTAAAAATCCACGCCTTAACATAGGCCTCAAAAATTAATTTTTAAAAATCCACGCCTTAATATAGGCCTCAAAAATTAATCTTTAAAAATCCACGCCTTAACATAGGCCTCAAAAATTAATCTTTAAAAATCCACGCATTAACATAGGCCTCAAAAATTAATCTTTAAAAATCCACGCCTTAATATAGGCCTCAAAAATAAATCTTAAACAAATCCACGCCTTAATATAGGCCTCAAAAATAAATCTTAAACAAATCCACGCCTTAATATAGGCCTCAAAAATAAATCTTAAACAAATCCACGCCTTAATATAGGCCTCAAAAATAAATCTTTAAAAAAATCCACGCCTTAATATAGACCTCAAAAATAAATCTTAAAAAAATCCACGCCTTAATATAGGCCTCAAAAATTATTAATTTGAAAAATCCACGCCTTCACGCCTTATTAAAATGCTTAACAGATATTTAAGACCCCTGGAAAATATGCAACACAAAATAACAAACATTGCTCCTTGAACATATGCAACAATAGTTGAGGAAATAAATTTGCCGCTTTGCAAATTCTGCACCTCTATTGTGTATCAGTTTAAACCAAATATCAGCTTTATTATATTTACCCAACCTCAATTTTATTATGGTATTGATTTACCCATTTGTTCGACTACAATTGAAACCGTCGTTGTTGTTGTTGCAGTAACTGGATTTCAATATGTTACAGGTATATCCTCCATGCTAATGGATATCCCGTTATAAAAACAATGCAATAAATTGCAATCCTTCATTTCATCAGGTCTATGTGTTTTTTTATTTCATTTACCGTTCCTTTTTTGTTGGAAAATTAAATGAAGCATACTTTGGGGAGCTAGCTAGTGGTAATATATTATTTGATTACCTCTATGACATCCCTCATAATAGTTCGACTTGCCTTGTTTCAATCATAGCTAAAAGTGTTCCCTATTGGTGAGGATATACACCAGAGAATTATTGAAGGCTTATGTTTCCTTGCATTCTCTTGAAAGTATGCTTCATATTTTTTTCTTCACCTCGAAAACTATGCTATATTAATAAAACTTCAATATGTTGTTCATGGGATGTTCGGAATATTCAAAAGCCGAAAGAAATTGAGAAGGAAAAGGAATTGACGAACAAGAAAAATAATAATGCATTTTTGTCAATAACCAACCTTCCTCCTTCAACCACATCCTGTTTTTAGTTCCACGGTTAAGGTAAACTAAGAGCTCACACACCGATAGAACCACCAGGAAGAAATAAAAATAAGTGATTTCCGCCGAATACAAAAAAATTGTATTCAACCACAAAATATGATTGTTTTTGTGCACTTAACGTGGGACCTGAAGTGGGCGGCTGGCTGGATGGTTGATTCGGTTGGCTGGCTGACTGACTGCATGTTGGAGGCCAACCACCAGCGATTGTGCCGTGGAGAGAAAAATGAGTGTTTTTACAAAGTGGTTTTTATGGCAAAGTTTCATTCTTGATTATTCTTCAAATTGAAAAGGACGAGCAGCCAGACACACACACACAATCTTCAAAATTGCAACATTGACATGAAAATGTCAGTGGCAGAACTTTGATAGGCTGTCTTTGCTACAAAAATAATGGGATTTATATGGAATTTGTATTCACTCTTTTGATCGGAGTGTTATAATGCATTTAATTTAAAATAACT
>NW_026875331.1:0-10103 GCF_032173495.1 Musca vetustissima
GACTCAATTCAATACACTATGCACAATTTCGCGCAAATCGAAAATTATATAGGGACTTTGGTGCACCATTTACATAAAATTGGACGAAAATATATATCGGAGCTATATTTAAATCTGAACCGATTTTCACGAAACTTTGCACACATCATTCTGGACTTAATGCCAAAATTCTGGACATATGCCAAAATTCGTGCAAATCTGAACCGATTTTCACGAAATTTAACACACATCGTGCTAGTCCTAATTCAGTACGCTATGCCAAATTTCTGGCAAATCAAAATATATATAGGGACTTTGGTACACCATTTACCTTAAATCGAACGAAGGTATATATGGGAGCTATATCTAAATCTGAATCGATTTTCAGGAAACTTAACACACATCATTCTAGACCTAATTCAGTAGTACCAAATGTCGGGCAAATCAAAATATAGATAGGGACTTTGGTACACCATTTACCTTAAATAGGACGAAAATGTATATGGGAGCTATATCTAAATCTGAACCGATTTTCCCCAATTTCAATAGGGTTCGTCCTTGGGCCAAACAAATGAGCTGTGCCAAATTTCATCCAATTCGGATCATAAATGCAACATGTAATTTCATTACAATTTAACATGTACAGACGGACCGACGGACGGACATGCATTAATCGATTTAAAAAGTGATTCTATGCATATTCTCAAAAGGAACCATGGGTCTATCTTGTTTATTTTTGCCTGTTTCAAACATATGCACAAAGACATAATACGCTGTACCACAGTGTGGTGAAGGGTATAATTATAATCTGATCATCACCGAAAGTTATAGGCGTTGTCCTTGACCATAACTGGAACCTCATGGAAAATTTCAAAGAGATCAGCGCTATATTTCCGCCCTCTAGTGTGGTAATGTGTTACTAAATAATATCTGAGTAGGTAAGCACCTGTAGATATTTAAGCGTAACTCCCACATCCGAGGACATACGACAATATGATTGGTACCAATTTAAAGATCAACCATTCCACTTGGATATACTATCAACTTCTCGGGTCTATGTCCTTCAGGAGTAAATATATACGCCATAGAATCCAAATTTTGTAATTTTTCACACAAAAGTCAGGGTCCATTTGACCCCCTAAATATTGACTGATCCTTATCCAAACACGCATGCTTATTATTCGGCCCGTTCTCCTTCTTCGTGTAAAAAATCGTAAAGTTTGGGCCATAATTGGAAGTTTGGGACGACCAGAATATCAGACAAAAATGAAATTTTTGGCCCATTTCATCCCCTAAATATTAACCGATCATTACCAAAAACTATAGGGGTCTTCATTGGCCAGAACCCATCCTACATGGAAAATTTCGTGAAAATTGGTCCATAACTGTTGCCTGTATCGTGTTTACCAATTATAATGGACAGACGGACGGACACACATGTCTAGATCGACTCAGCTAGTCGAGATATGACGATCGGTATACTTAAAGGTGGCTCTACGACCAATACTTGGAGGCGTTACGAACTCTTGGGGCTGCACAAAGCTATAATACCCTTACAACTTAGTTGTGTAGGGTTTAAAAATCGAATCGAAAAATATTAAAAAATTTAATCTATGTTGGGCCTTTATTTTAGAATATCGCTCATGAAAATTTATTTACAAACATTTACACCTATTTTGGGATCTAAAAACATTTTAAAATAATTCACGCCTACAATGGGACCTGGAAAAATATTTTTAAAATCTATGCCTTTTTTGAGACCTTTAAAAATTTATACCGTTTGTGATTTAAAAAAAAAAAATATTTTATTTTTTTTTTCTGAAAAAAGTGAAGTATACTTCTAGGCTATGCCCATACGAAATAAATACTGCTGCTTTTCAATGATCAAAATAATATTATATTTGTATGTATTACCTACATACATACCCCATGCTACACAATACGCAGCACCTTATATAGCCTAAATTGAAGATTGTCAATTATTTAAAATATATTTTCAAAAGACGTACACATATATAACAACAAAATCACAAATAATTGTATTAACTCATACTTGTTTTCTGCAAAAGAGCAGGAAGGAGGAGAGAAAATAAAATCAATATACAAGATAGAGAACACACAACATTTCTCTAAGGTTAGAAAAGGATATGAAATAATATAATATCTTTTCTTGGTGTACATATGTATGTATTTACCTTTTCATAGGCTTCAGGATGTTGTCAAGGATTAATTTAAATATGTTTTTTTCTCTAAACTATGTTTTTGCAGTATACAATGCAATTTTGAATGAGAATGGACAAGTTATATTTTTTGTATATAAAATTCAAAAGCATTTCTCATTCTGATGCCATGCAATCTTTGCTGTCAGCCTTTAAAATTTGACTTGATTTTGCCAAATAAGTTCAATGGGATTATATCACCCGAATTATGTGTGTATGTATTAGTCACTCAATTTTTGTTGGTTTGTGTGCTTTTTTCTCTGACAATTTTTTGCAATCCCATTTACATCATTGTATATAATGTATAATATTTTTTTCTGGAATGGGAGACATAAGAAAAATGTTTGAAATTTGCTTTCAAAAATTTACTGATATATCACTCAGATTGTTTTCTACAGAATATTTATCAGGTCACTTTGAATTATGGATTTGAAAAAATCCAGGACTTACCAATTTTTTTTAAGACTATTTTTTAACAGTACATAAACGGGCGTGGATTTTTTAAACGTATTTTTTTATTAAAAAATAAATTTACAAGAAACTGCATAGAGAGTGTGCATTAAAAGATTTTTTTGGAAATGTAAAATCACGACCGTCTGGGTTGGACCATTTAAAATTCCGAAAATAGAGCGGAAACTTTATATGGGACCTACGACCTTCACCACACTATGGTACAGAGTACTCAATGTGGCAAACAGGCAAAAGGATTCGAGATAGACCCATGGTTCCTTTTGAGAATATGCATAGAATCACTTTCTGAGTCGATTTATGCATGTTCGTCCGTCCGTCTGTCCGTCTGTTGATGTTAAATTGTAAACAGAGTACAGGTCGTATTTATAATCCGATTTGGATGAAATTTGGCACAGCTCATTTATTTGGCCCAAGGACGAACCCTATTTTCCCTAAATTGGGAAATATTTAGTTGTAGCTTCCATATATATTTTCGTCCGATTTTATGTAAATGGTGCACCAAAGTCCCTATATATCTTTCGATTTACACGAAATTTGGTATATCCTACTGAATTAAGTCTAGGATGATGTGTGCTAAATTTCGTGAAAATCGGTTCAGATTTAGATATAGCTTACATATATAGTTTTGCCCGATTTTAGGTAAATTGTACACCAAAGTCCTTATATATCTTTCGATTTACACGAAATTTGGTATATCCTACTGAATTAAGTCTAGGATGATGTGTGCTAAATTTCTTGAAAATCGGTTCAGATTTAGATATAGTTCCGATATATATTTTCGTCCGATTTAAGGTAAATGGTGCACAAAGTCCCTGAAAATCATTCGATTTGTACGAATTTTGGCATAGTCTATTGAATTAAGTCTAGAACCATGTGTGCTAAGTTTCGTGAAAATCAGTTAATATTTGTATATAGCTCCCATATATCTTTTCATCCGATTTTATGTACATGGTGCACTAATGTCCCTATACATATTTCGATTTGCACGAAATTTGGCATAGCGTACTGAATTGCGTCTATAAAATTGTGTGCTAAGTTTGGTTAAAATCGGTTCAGGTTTATATATAGCTCCCATATATAGTTTGGTCCAATTTTATGTAAATAATGCACCAAAGCACCTATATATCTTTCGATTTGCACGAAATTTGGTATATCCTACTGAATTAAGTCTAGAATGATATGTGCTAAATTTCGTGAAAATCGGTTCAAATTTATATATAGCTCCCATATAAATTTTCGTCCGATTTTAGGTAAATGGTGCAGTAAAGTCCCTGAAAATCATTCGATTTGTACGAATTTTGGCATAGCGTATTGAATTAAGTCTAGAACAATGTGTGCTAAGTTTCGTGAAAATCGGTTCAGATTTATATATAGCTCCCATATATAGTTTCGCCCGATTTTAGGTAAATTGTGCACCAAAGTCCCTATATATCGTTCGATTTGCACGAAATTTGGTATATCCTACTGAATTAAGTCTAGAATGATATGTGCTAAATTTCGTGAAAATCGGTTCAGATTTATATATGGCTCCCATATAAATTTTCGTCCGATTTTAGGTAAATGGTGCAGTAAAGTCCCTGAAAATCATTCGATTTGTACGAATTTTTGGCATAGTCTATTGAATTAAGTCTAGAACCATGTGTGCTAAGTTTCGTGAAAATCGGTTAATATTTGTATATAGCTCCCATATATCTTTTCATCCGATTTTATGTACATGGTGCACTAATGTCCCTATACATATTTCGATTTGCACGAAATTTGGCATAGCGTACTGAATTGCGTCTATAAAATTGTGTGCTAAGTTTGGTGAAAATCGGTTCAGATTTATATATAGCTCTCATATATAGTTTCGCCCGATTTTAGGTAAATTGTGCACCAAAGTCCCTATATATCTTTCGATCTGTACGAAATTTTGCATAGTACATTGAATTGTGTCTAGAATGATGTGTGTCAAGTTTCGAGAAAATCGGGTCAAATTTAGACATAGCTCCCGTTTATAGTTTCGTCCGATTTAAGGTAAATGGGGCACCAAAGTCTCTACATATCATTCGACTTGCACGAAATTTGGATTTGGTAGGATACTGAATTATGTACAGAATAATATGTGCTAAGTTTCGGGAAAATCGGTTCAGATTTAGATATAGCTCCCATATATAGTTCTGTCCGATTTTATGTAAATAGTGAACCAACGACCCATTATATCGATCGGTATACTAGAAATTTTGCATGGCTTTCTCAATTGAGTCCATAATGACGTGTGCCAAATTTCGAGAAAATCGGGTTAGATTTATATATAGCATCCATATATATTTTCGTCCGATTCAATGTAAATGGGGCTCCAAAGTCTCTATATAATTTTCGATTTGCACGAAATTTGGCATAGGCTACTGATCTAGGTGCAGAATGATGTGTGCTAAGTTTCATGCAAATTGGTTCAGATTTAGATTTAATGTAAATTGTGCACTAAATACCTAAAGCTCGGCCGACCGGCACACAATTTTGTACAATGTACTGACGTTATTATAATTGAATGTTTTATACTTTGAAGTATTTCTAACAACGTCTTTTATATATTTGTTCGCTCATGACAAGTGTATTTACACAAATTTTGTGGGTTTTTTTGTATTTGTATTTACACTTGATGTTGTTCTGCATGTTCATGGGGATTTTCGTGCCTTTGAGAAGGAAATCTACCATAGCTCGTGTGGAGAAAATCGGTTTAGATTTAGTTATATGTTCGTTCAATTTCATGTCAATGGTCCTTCGTCTGTTAGGAAGCATATGTAGAGTATACCCAAAGTGGTGAAGGGTATCATATAGTCGGCCCAGTCCGACTTTACTTCTTTCCTTACTGGTTGGTATTGGTTCATACATAGAGAAAGCTCTCACATAAAATTAACCCATTTTATTATTGTGAAACAAATTCACAACGTTTGTCAGATTGACACGAAATTTTGCATAGCGTAACGAACTAAGTCTATAATTTTGCATAGCGTAACGAACTAAGTCTATAATGAAGTTTTATTCAAAACGGTTCAGAAAGGATACAACATATATTTTCTAAGGATTTTTGATAAATGGTTAATGGTGCACAACATACCTAATGTTTTTCCAATTGCTACGAAATTTTGCACCGCGTACCAAATTGAGGTCACAATAATGTGCATTATATTTTAAAATCAGTTAATTTCTATCATGATTCCTCATATTATATTGCCCATTTTTATGATTCGAAATTTAAATTCAATAGTTCACTTCATTCCAAAGAAATTAAGTTTTATAATTATAATTCTTAATTAATTTTTATTTAAACATTAAAAAACAACAATCTGTTATCCTTTTAACGACAACTGCAAACTTAAATAAGAAATCAAAAATTCTAATTAAATTTCATTCACTCTAAAGCAGGAGGAGGGGGGAAGGAAGAAGAGCAGAGTCGCTCATGAAAAAAATACAACAAGAAATTAGCATAAATTTCATACAATTTTTCCATTTGATGTAATAATGTATTAGCATAACTACAAAAATTAACCCTTTTTAAGGAGGTAAGCAAGCGGACGCACCCATGCACACACAGTCACACCAACACACACATACAGAGACCAGACATAAATCTACTTAAAAGCGGAGAGACAGACAGACCACCATGACAAAATCATTGTCCCATATAACACTGAAGACAAGTCCATCTTATTTCGAAAATGTCATTCACCAAAATAAGAAGAAGATATGAGCGGTAGAGGGGTGTTGGTGGGTGTTTTGGACAAAACACATTTACAAATATTTAGCAAACAACACCCAGGCCAGGCAACAACATTGGACCAACGTCTGAATTAATTAAAATGCATAATTATAATAATAGTAAAGTAGAAATACATATTTTGCGGAAAACAGAGACAAGAGAAGAAAGCAGAGAGTAAAGAGTGAGGAAAAGAGCTGGGCTTTGTGGTTTTCCTCTTTCTGGCAAAGTAGTGTCTGTTATAACATCCTTTTAATTATAATGTCCTGTATAGGATTTATACATAACTCTTCGTCATGCACCATCCTCCTTCGTCTTCTTCTTCCATCACTTCCATCTTAGATGTCCAGCAAATTTATTGTGGTTGTGTTGGTACATCTGCAATTGTCTGTCTTTAGGTATCTTTAACCAAATATTTAGAAATGCAAATCAATTGATAGAAATCCCCTTTTTGTTGCCTGGTGTGGTCTGAACACCACAGCAACAGCAACAACGAAGACAACAATAAGAAGGCCGCAATGATTGAAATGTCTTAAGCAACGAAAGAATCAACGAAACAAATTTCTCTTAAGCATATTCTTGGCAATATCATTATTAGATTTAATGCTTGTCATTCTTGTTGTTGTTGTCTTCGTTTTCTTCTTTGCTGGCTGGCAGAATGACTGGTTTCTTATAAAATTAGCATAAAATTTCTTGAGAGTTAAGAAAAAAACCGGGGTAAAATTAATACACCAAATTATCCTTTGACAGTATGATTTTGTTCAATAAAATAAAGGGTGCGGCATAAGAATGTACTCTTAAATCTAGGCACTGAAAAAATATTAAAAAAAAATCCGCGCCTAGATATAGGCATTGAAAAAATAATTTAAGACATCCACGCCTAGATATAGGCCTTGAAAAAAGTAATTTAAAAAATCCACGCCCAGACTCTAAAGGTTCTTTTAGAAAAATTATTTAAAAAATCCACGCCTAGATGTAGGCCTTGAAAAAGTAATTTAAAAAAATCCACGCCTAGATATAGGCATTGAAAAAGTAATTTAAAAAATTCCAACCCTAGATATAGGCCTTGCAAAAGTAATTAAAAAAAATCCACGCCTAGATATAGGCCTTGAAAAAATAATTTAAGACATCCACGCCAAGATATAGGCTTTGCAAAAGTAATTTAAAAAATCCACGTCTAGACATAGGCCTTGAAAAAGTAATTTAAAAAATCCTCGCCTAGATGTAGGCATTGAAAAAGTAATTTGAAAAATCCACGCCTACATATAGGCCCTGAAAAATAATTTAAAAAATCCACGCCTAGATATAGGCCTTGAAAACGTAAAAAAGTAAAACATGAAAAATAAAAAGTAGGTCATGCAAAATACTTTTAGACAACCCACTCCTATAAGTACGTCATGAAAAATACTTTTAAATAATCTTCGCCTATAAGTAGGCCATGAAAAATACTTTTAAATAATCCACGCCTGTAAGTAGGCCATGAAAAGTTCCTTTAAATAAACCATTCCTAACAGTAGGTCATGAAATATACTTTTAAATAATCCACGCCTGTAAGTAGGCCATGAAAAATACTTTTAAATAATCCACGCCTTTAAGTAGGCCACGAAAAATACTTTTCAATAACCCACGCCTAAAAGTAGGCCATGAAAAATACTTTTAAATAATCCACGCCTATAAGTAGGCCATGGAAAATACTTTTAAATAAACGACGCCTAAAAGTAGGCCATGAAAAATACTTTTAAATAATTCACGCCTATAAGTAGGTCATATAAAATACTTTTAAATAATCCACGTCTATAAGTAGGCAATGAAAAATATTTTTAAATAATGCACGCCTATGAGAAGGCCATGAAAATACTTTTAAATAATCCTCGCCTATTAGTAGGCCATGAAAAATTCTATTAAATAAACCACGCCTAAAAGGAGACCATGAAAAATACTTTTAAATAATCCACGCCTATAAGTAGGTCATGAAAAATACTTTTAAGCAATCCACGCCTAAAAGTAGGCCTACAAAAATATATTTTATAAATCCACGCCTGAAACTATGCATTGTAGGTCTTGAGAAAATATTTTAAAAAAAAATATATCTATAAAAATACTAAAAAAATTCCCAAAAGTTTAACAAAAACATACATCACATTTTGCGTCACCCTGTCTTGCCGTGTTTTGGTCACCACAAATTGATTTATGTGCAATGGAATTCTCTTTCAAAAGAAGGGTTTTTTTAATAATATTTATGTTTTTCTCCATTATAAAAATAATTAATTGTTGCTTCGTCAATTATAGATTGATTTCTTTGAGAATTTCTTACAACAATGTCGTCTTCACTTGAAATGGGTCTATAAAAATATTCTTAAGATTTCTTAGTCTCTAGTCTCTCGCATTTATTTTTGATAAATACGTACATTTGCATTGCTAATGGGGACAAAGGGTTAGGCCACTAAAAATATATTGACTTATTAACATTACCAAAAAATTATAATAAAATCCTTAATGAAATTATGCAAATGTTGGGTAATTGATGGTTTAAGCCTAAAAATATGCAATACCTATATATATATATATATATATATATATTTAAAATAAATTAAAGAGTCATCAAACGGGTATGCCAAAATTTGTTCGGGATAGTGGTTTTATGAAAAGGAGAGGATGTTAGACAATGATGATAAACGATTTTAATAAAGACGACGCCTAAAAACATGCAATAGGATTCGAACGAATATGCAGATAGGATTCGAATGATTCTTCGACTATTGAAAATATCAAATAATAGTAGGAAAATATTTGTCCAAACTTTTTCGATAAAAGAGGAAATTCTACACTGAAAAACTAGATGTAAGTGGGCATTGAAAAAATAGGTGTAAAATAATTACGCCTAGAAATAGGCATTGGAAAAAATATATATTTTTAAATCCATGCCTATAAAAAATATTGTTTATAAAAATACGCCTATAATTATGCTTTGAAAAATATTTATAAAAAAATCTATAAAAAAAATATTTTACAAATAGGTCTTGAAAATATAATTTAAAAATATCCACTCCCTTTTTGGTTATCTTCAAATATCCAATTGTTAATACCCTCTTAAAAATGCAATGTTTTCCACAACATTTTAAATCCAGGTGATATTTCAACATATGTTCATTGACATTTAATGATGACTTTATTTCGTAGAATAAACATACACACACACATTCACGTACTCACACATTTAATCAATTTACAATAATCTGCATTTTTGTCATTATTTGTTGCTGTTGTAGTCGTCGTCGTCGAAAAAAACAACCCAGGCTCATCACATGACACGAAATTGAATACCTTTTCCACAATTTGAATTTGCTATCTTCTTTCCAAGGAACCGAAACCTTCTGCTTAACTCCAGTTTTGGTTTTTTTATATTTAAAGAGGAAATAATAATGGTCTTGGAGGATATTTTGACTGATTTGCATCATGAAGTCATCATCGGCAGCAGCAGCATCCTCTTCATCATCAATGGGGTATTTTTGTTTTTCTGAGGTTGAGCAAAATGAAACTGATTTGTCTCCATGAAAAACGAAAGGGGTTCTGTTGATTTGCTTTTGTTGGTATGTATGTGTGTGTGTTGGTTTCCACATTTAAATCGCTACACTACTTATTGGGTTTGGTTTCATCTTCTTTTGCTTTTTTGCTTAGCTTTGTTTTATTTCTTT